>NC_091188.1:11378001-11604517 GCF_040958095.1 Procambarus clarkii | reverse complement strand
GGACGAGTGAGAGTGGGGAGCAGGACGAGTGAGAGTGAGGAGGAGGACGAGTGAGAGTGGGGAGCAGGACGAGTGAGAGTGGGGAGCAGGACGAGTGAGAGTGGGGAGCAGGACGAGTGAGAGTGAGGAGGAGGACGAGTGAGAGTGGGGAGCAGGACGAGTGAGAGTGGGGAGCAGGACGAGTGAGAGTGGGGAGCAGGACGAGAGGACACAAAAGGTGAGACCAGAGCAACGCGGCAAATAAATAGGTTATCTTGAGGTTATCTTGAGATGATTTGGTAACTGAAAGTTAAACAGCTGTTGTGGGGTGCATCCTGGGGATACGTATATGTGAACTCATCTATTTGTGCTTGCGGGTGTTGAGCTTTGGTTCTTTGGTCCCGCCTCTCAACCGTCAATCAACAGGGATTGTGTGTGCGTGTGTATGAGAGAGAGAAATATACAGCACAAATTATAAACAAAACAGGTTGAGAGTTGAGAAATTCCACCAGAGCCGTTAGGTAGACGCGAACCTTCGACCCCGGCATTGCCGGTCATGTACTCTACCACTGGACCACCATCACTTGTATACAGTTATACAACCGGATTTCTACTGAAATCACAGGAAGTCTGGCGGCCCTTACTGAAGCCAGTCCAAGTGTTTACGTATGACCCACAAGCACTTGGGTGGAAGGATATGGCGGCCCTACACTTTAAACCCCAACTTCACAAACACACACAAATCACACTAACGTGATATATGTCAATGAGAACATTTTCTTATTTATATTCAGTATATCACGTTAATGTGATCTGTGTGTGTTTCAGGTTGAAACTTAGTTTATTAGAAAACCGATGGTTAGAAAGGCGGGGTGGGTCCAAGAGGTACGGGAGGGACACACACACACACAATACGGGTTACTCTAACATAATACCTAGAGCCCTTGTTTATACTAGTTAGTGGTGCCGGCGCGCTCTCAGGCGCCATTGAGCACCAAGCAACAATGGCATTATTTAATTTTACTCAAACACAGGCAGGACCATCTCCATACTTCGGGAACCCTTTACCAGGACGAGCGTGGCTCTAATGTACTGTACGGACGAATTTCTGGTTCTGTGTAAGGCGTGTAACTCTTGTCCCAGGACATTACTGTTGGTGGGGTAGCTCAACACGCACACACATATTATATATATATATATATATGTATGTATATATATATATATATATATATATATATATATATATATATATATATATATATATATATATATATATATATATGTCGTACCTAGTAGCCAGAACGCACTTCTCAGCCTACTATGCAAGGCCCGATTTGCCTAATAAGCCAAGTTTTACTGAATTAATTGTTTTTCGACTACCTAACCTACCTAACCTAACCTAACCTAACTTTTTCGGCTACCTAACCTAACCTAACCTATAAAGATAGGTTAGGTTAGGTTAGGTAGGGTTGGTTAGGTTCGGTCATATATCTACGTTAATTTTAACTCCAATAAAAAAAAATTGACCACATACATAATGAAATGGGTAGCTTTATCATTTCATAAGAAAAAAATAAGAGAAAATATATATATATATATATATATATATATATATATATATATAGTTGCCTTTGTCCTGGTCTTTACTTGTGTTCTGGCGTTATGTGCTGCTTTACTCAACACAGTTGTACTGTATGTTCTCGTATTCTTTTTCAGATTTACTTAATGCAGTTAAAACTGTGTTCTCGTGGTCTGTAAAGTCTAGTTAAACATTACCAGATTTATATATATCCAGATAGATTCGCCATTATATAAATGTACATGCATTTTGCAACACTTTTTTTAGCCTATGAATTACGTATATCATTAAACATGAAATGTGAATATTAAGATAAATATTGTTAAAATATAGATAGTTTTAAAAATGAATTATTAATCTAACATAAAATATATTTATGCAAGAGATTAAATGAGCGCAGATGTATAAAATGTGATAGCTTAGATTTATTGCATAAGTACATTACAAATTCACCTCGGCCCGTGCTATTGAATCATTTGTTCAGAGTAGCTGAATCTGAAACATCGTTTATTGTCAGTTGAGGGGCGACATAACACTATTTCTTCGTTATTTACATATACACAGAGATATACCCTGCTAATTAGTGAACGTAAATTCCAGGGGTTACTATAGTTTGGGCAGCCCGTCCTCCAAAATTGGGGAGGTAAATGTAACAGTGCAATTATGTACTATTCATATCAGTCAGGAATTGTACTTATTTTCACTTAGTATTAAATCGTAGTCAAATATATTGTGAATATTTGAGTTTACTGAAAACCACCACCTCACCTAACCGTCTTAGTGTTTGAAGATAAGCAATTTATTGCTTCTTAATTACAATTAGTACTTAATCTATAGTTATATTGGTATTACAGTTTTATAAAACTAATAAAACAAAACTAAAATACACCAATAATTTGTAAAGTAACTCAAGATATTTTCAAATGTTGTATAAAATCTCTATTGTTTAATAAAACTGAAAAAGAAATTTCTGATATTTAAAACTTGCACATACAAATTATATATGCATTATATGCCAAAATTTTTAGTACCTTACAGAAAACATAGAGAATAAATATAGTTATATGTAACTGCCACATGAATGCAGTTATGTACTTATTACACATAGCATTAAATCGTACTGTCAATACGGAGAATAGGTTGAGTTTGGTCTATGTTAAGGATAAAGTTAACTTGTAGGTTAGTTAGTAAACTAATGTGTTACCTAAATAACCTTATAGAGGTTGATAGGCCATAAGCCCATTCTAAACATCACCCCCCAACCCTCTTCTCTTCCCCACTATAGGACTATGTTCGAGACTAGAGGTTGGTGCAGAAGCTGTTGTGGTGGCTTCAGGAAACCAATCGGAGTATGATTGGCCTAAAACCCTACACTAAGCCTAGATCAAACGAGGATCTGACTTCGATGAGATTTGAATTGCCTGACAGCAAGATTAATATAAGTTTTGTCATGAAATCTAATTAAATATTACTATTTTTATTTTCAGAGGTCAGCAATCATTTAAATTTCTCGTTGCTGTCAAATAAAGATAATCGGAGTTTGGTTATTTTCGTGCCAAAATTCCCATTTAAGAGGTTATTTGTAATGTTAAAATAACAAATCGGCCTAGTAATGATAATTTATTTCTAAAGATCGAGAGAATGTTGGTGAGGGTCAATAGAGACACGTGCATTGTTAAAGGTTCCTGCATATCTATGTGATTTCTATTAAAAACGAATATTTTGATAAGCGTGCTCTTCTTGTTTGAAACCAATAAACTTATTGCTCCTCAGTAAGCTTAAATGTAAATTTTATAGAGCAGATGAATTAAGATGTAAAACAAATGATACAAATTTTTAAGGCATATTGCTAAATATATATTATAGTATTTATATATATATGTGTAATGTCACATATATGAATGCATCTATTCAGTTTTTCAGGTAAACTCAAATATTGACAATATATTTGACAGTACGATTTAATACTAAGTGAAAATGAATACAATTCCTAACTGCTATGAATAGTACATAATTGCACTTATTTGTCTCCTTACATTTACCACCCCATTTTTGGAGGACGGGCTGATGAATGCATGTACACATGCTTCTTAAGTCGACCAATTTTTGCACTAATAGGTGAGACGCATACACCCATCACGCACTTACACGAGTTCTCACGCAACTAACTGCCTGACACTGAAGCTCTACAAACATGGCTATTTCATCGGGTTTCGTTAACTTTAATAACATGTAAATTCTAAAGATATAAAGGAAGCTATTTTGTCAGTAACACAACGAAATCACAATAACGTGATATCTATGAGAAAGTCTTTGGAGTAGGCTGTTGGAATCGAACCCGTGTCCTACAACACTCCAGACGTACTCATTACCGACTGGACCACGAAGTGCTAAGTAGTCCGCCCAAACTTACAAGGAGTCTGGAGACTACGAACTGGTAAACTCAGTGCAATGCGTGCATTTTGAGTGGCTTAAGGACGTGGGTTCGTATCCACCACCATGCTTCACAGATTTTTTCTAACATCGGATCGAGGGTATCCTCTTGAGATGCGCTTCCTTTTTCTCAGTAAACCTACTTGAACTTGAACTAACATCGGAAATTTTAAATAGTATATTTGTTTATTTGTATTACTTGATCTGTATTATCAGTGTGTAACATTAGAAGCTTAAGTATTTGTAAAATTAGAAGCTTAAATATTTATAATATTTGAAGCCTAAATATTTGTAATACTAGAAGCTTAAGTATTTGTAACATTGAATCTATCATCATAACCCTTTCAGCGAACCTACGCGTGAAGAAAATACCTGTTAGTCTTCTATATATTAAAATAAAATAGAAAAACTATTAAATTAGGATTTTAGCCATTATAATTGATACACTAAATCATTTATAAATTTGTTACGGGTGAAGATTCTAATTCTACGCTTCCAACCTGTTGGTATAACTTGTTTCTGTGTTCAAAGTTGATAAGTTTTTTTTAACTCTTTATTTTGTTTCTTTTATATGTGACATGCTTCTGTATGAGACGAATCCATTCTGTGATGCATTGTTAGGTTGGCACAGCAGTGGCCCCGCTTCTTGCAGGGTCAGCGTTCGATTCCCGATGGACCAAGTAGTTAAGAACCCTTTCACCTCACCCTCATATTCCCCACCAGTTACATGTAGTTATATTGGCTAAGAGCTTCCCTCTAATAACTACCTTAAATTATTTTACCTTCGGTAGCAAATTAGGTGATTATGTGCGACTCTTCAGAGGAAAGATGTTAAACCAGCACCTAATGTTTGGATGGACTCTCACACCGCCGTGTCTGAGACTCGGATATAGAACTCACAAAGTCAAGATTTTCCTATACAGGAGTAGCCGGCATTCGCAATTTTGTCTTGTTGACGAGAAGGAATTGTTGAAAAATATATTTCTTCCAGCACGCGACTTTCATTGTTTAATATTTTGTCGTTGTTTCCCGTTCTGCAGCTTGAGTTGAAAGCTCCCTCCCGCCACCACAAGTTTCCTCTTTTCCCAGTGTTTTAAGCTGAGCCAACAGCCAGCTTAAAAGGAAACGTGTGCTTGTTTGTTGGTTGGATAAAAATTATCGAGAATTATTAATATATATTTTTTTTGTTTTCATAAGATATCAGGGATAATCAACGCCATTAACACATGTTTTAAAATCTACCACACTATTGTCGTCTGAATGTTGGTGACGTTGCCAGCACAACCCTTATTGTTTACTGCACAGTAAACTTTCGTAGTTTCACTGCACCGTAGACATTCATGGTTTCACTGCTCACTAGCTTTTTATAGTTTCTCTGCTCAGAAGCAGATCCTTGTTGTGTTCAGCTTTCATGTACACATTTATAATGCAGGAAACATCACATTAATCTTGTCCTGTTTAAAAAAGGAAGAATTTATGGAAAGTATTCTCTCCTTAGGAAGCTCCAGAAAGCTTAAAAAAAAACGCCTTGTTACAATTATTCTTTTAATTGAAACCTTCGTGTTCGGTCCCGGAAGATCTGATGTAGCCGGCCGCCGCACGACCTCGCTATGCACCTCGCCCTTTGCGTGTTGTGCCACAACGTACAACATAAGGGGTAACAAAACGCACAAACCCAAGCGACCTACAAACCAACACCAACCACCCAAGCGACCACTAACCTAACAAACATACGCATACAAAACGTGGATGTCTGTGAGGCCGCTACTTTTAATAGTGCCCCATAGTCCATATATTAGGGACCATAGCGTACAAAATGGGAAGTTCTAGTTGAGAGCACGGGTGACCAGTCAAGCCTTCGAAAACGACAGAACATGTACTATAGTATCTATGGATGCAGTATACATAATATGGATTCTAGTAACCTAGACTGGATTTAAAGACTTATTCCGGGTAGCCTATGTCAGTCCCATAGCCTATGTCAGTCCCATAGCCTAGTTCATTCCCCCCGACAAATTTGTGCGAGGTTAGCCCTAAGCGTCTGAAGCCCACTCATCCTCTGGAGGGGGTATTAAGTCCACTATATTACCTTATTAGTCAACCAGCAAGTATACTTTAGTCTTGAACATAGTTCAGGATTTGAGTAAACTCACATAGACACCGAGACGTTAAATGAATTCTTCGATGTTTGCCTCGATCGAGACTGGGTTTGGTGTTTTAGGTCTATCAGCCTCTGAAGGGCTATTATGGCAGCCCAGCTTCCTAATATGATGGTTCTTTTAGCAACTATTTAGTCGACCGTACCAATATGTACTGTTGAAGCTCAAAAGTATAAAGTTTTGCACTAATAATTTTGTAGAGGCAAAAAACAGGTAAAATCCAAACCTGAACATACCTAGGCCTAGTATAGCATATTATATATACAATATTAGGCCTATGATTGTTCCGGACATGTTAGGTCAGGCTCTGCAGTTACATTTCCACCTTTCTAATATGCCATTTGGGTTAATTCAGCAATATACAACATAAACAGTACATTTTGACCAATTAGTTACTATAGGTACTATTATTTAAGTAAGATTGGCTGTACCAAGGTCACTGCAATTGCTTACTGATCAGGCAGCAAACATACTCTAGTTCTGAATATGGCCAAAAATAATGTAACCTTATTGAATGTGTAATATGAGAAGCGACATACATATGCAGCATTACTGCGGAAGTAGAGGCACCTGACTTTTTTGTTGACCAGACCACACACTAGAAGGAGAAGGGACGACGACGTTTCGGTCCGTCCTGGACCATTCTCAAGTCGATTATAAAAGGATTTACTGACTTTTTTGTAAGAGGATTGTATATTATTAAGAGGTCAAGTGTATTATTTGCATCTATTTCTGTTAATGAACCAGATAGCCAGCCAACCACACAACCAGATAGAAAAATAGGAAAACTAGCCGGAAAAACCATTTAGCCAGCTAGCCGAACAGCCAGTTACCAACCATGAACCCTTACCCAATCATAAAGCCCGGTTAAGTCAACCAACTCTATCCTATCAACCAGGTGGGCCCAACCAGCCATGCAGTACTTTGCCAACGACCCTCAACCATGTTCACCCGTCGGAATATAGCCAAACAACCAGTCTTCGGCAACCAGCCTACACTAGGCACGTAGATAACCATGTCTAGAAATCCTATTCTTGACAGCCTGACCTAGTAAACTGGTCATCTCTAATCAGAGAGATGATGAACACTAGAACTAGTGTTCTAGTTCTAATGCAGGCGATGAGTCACAATAACGTGGCTGAAGTATGTTGACCAGACCACACACTAGAAATTGAAGGGACGACGACGTTTCGGTCCGTCCTGGACCATTCTCAAGTCGATTCCAATTGTCAAGTCGATTCCAATCAATCGATTCCAATTCCACACACACTTCTAGTTCTAATCCCCGTCAGAACTAGAACACTAGAACTAGTGTTCTAGTTCTAATCCCCGTCAGAACTAGAACACTAGCAACTAGCCAGAACTAGCCAGTCACTCGCCCCAGGCAGCCAGCCAGCAATAACCAACCAGCAGGTTCCAGTCAATAAACCAGTTAAAACAATCTGCCAGCAATGGCCAGCCTACAGCCTCGTCCATTCAACCAGACCTAGCCACCCAACCTTCCATACAGAAGCGTCCACCCTCGCCAGCTGGCCAAATAGCCCTAACTAGATAGTCCTATCCGGACAGCCCGACCCTACCAGTCAATCATTTTCGGACAGTCATCCAACAATAGTCTGTTAGCCAGCCAGCCAGCAATACAACTAGCCAGCTATACAGTCAGCCATGTATACAGCCAGGCAGCCAGTCAGCCAGCCAACAGGCCAGCCAGCCAGCTATACAGCCAGCCAGCCAGCCAACCAGCCAGCCAGCCAGCTATACAGCCAGCCAATCATTGAGGTAAGAGCCAAATATATTACCCTGAAGCCCAAAATAAGGCTGCCCGGGGAAATTCTCCAAGAGAAGCACCAGACCAATTTCTTGCTTAAAAGGTTCATCTTCCGCACACAAAATAGGTGAGAAGGGGTCGAGCAAAATGTTGTCCCCCTAATACCACCGGCCCACACCAGAGCCTTTATCACTCCTGGACCCCATTTACCACCTATCCCCTACCCCCCATCCTCCCTCTCTCCCTCTCTCTCTCTCCTTCTCTTTCCCTCTCCTTGCATACTTCCTCCCTTCATCTCTAACAACTTTATCCTGTTTCAATGTATAATTCTCTCATTTCCATATCCTCGAAATTTCCTCGCTCCCTCCATCAACACTTTTCACTGTCCATCCTTATTCTCGCTTTTATGGTTCTATCCCTCTATCCATCCTCCCTTTAACTCTCCCCCATCCATCAACAGCTTCCTCCCCCCCTCCTCCCCCTACCCCAACCCCTCAGCATCTCTGCTGATTGCCTGTATTAGTGCAAGAGAATGTTTTCTTCAACAGTTTGTCGTCTGAGCTCTGGTGTGGGGGACTGGAGGGTTGAGGGAGGTGTTAATGGGAAGGATGAGGCTGAGATTGGAGGGATGTGTTGATGGGAAAGGTGAGGGGGGGCCGTTAAGAGGGATGTGTTGATGGGAAGGGTGAGGGGGAGGGAAATAAGAGGAATGTGTTGATGGGAAAGGTGCACAGTCGCACCTTCACAGATCTCCAGTAACAGCTATTGATACTGGTAATGGCTCCAAAGGGCCACCACTTACGGGCTATCCATGCCCGTGCCACCTTTTGGGTGGCTTAATCTTCATCAATCAATCAATCAGGGAAAGGTGTCAGTATACTAGCGAGTCCAAGAGTGCCGGTTCAACCCGATGAAACTGATGGTCAAGCCATAGAATTCCTCTCAATTAACAACCGCGTCTCTCCTGTGTGACGCTCCGGTTCGCTGTGCCTCACAATCGAGCGTCCGACCCTCGTCCTCAAGCTCAAATCAACAACCCATTGTGTCAATTCTTTTAATTCGTGTCTTTTACACCTGTAGTCTTTTGTCGAAGCCCCGCCTACTCCTGCCGCCAGCCGATGGCATCCCAGTTAGCAAACTGGGTCACCCTCTGTCCTTTTCCTTTGGTGACTGAGGCGGCGCTGGAGTTCACACACCAGACTGATCCGTCTGGCAGTCATCTGGAACGAAGAATACAAGAGCATCTCTGAATATATTTTATTAGTTCCTTTCTCGTTGCTCTCCTTTGGATCGTTCCTCTACGGATGTTATTTTCATTCTTTGATGGACGGCTTTATATACAGTAGTTTATATATATATATATATATATATATATATATATATATATATATATATATATATATATATATATATATATATTGCTTTATTATATGTTTAAAGGTTACAAGATATACATTGGTTGATACAAAGAGTGCTTAAAGGTTATGGATCTCTTGAAGCTCCTCCGCTTTCGGGCAGGAACCGAGGATGCAGCAGGCGTTTTCCCTCTGGATCGCCACACACTGAGGCGCTGAAACAAAAAACTGGCAGCTCTTGGGGTCTCTGGTGACGTCAATGAGCTTGGAGCCCAATTCCTTGAGAAATCCCAAGGCACTCTTGCTCCAGGGGCCATGCGTCTCAGACGCTACGGGAACAAAGCTGTATCGACCTTCCAATCGCCTGTATTTGACTGATTTTGCTATTTCCCTGTGGTTGGCCGCCCCACCTGCTTGATCAGCACCGAAGTGTACATAAGTGTCAGCCAGGGTGAATATATATATATATATATATATATATATATATATATATATATATATATATATATATATATATATATATATATATATATATATATATTTATGCCTTTCTCATGATTGGCGGCTTTCTCTTCTGTGGGTCGTATAACACAATGCGTGTTGTATCTAAAGTCGACGAGCGTAATTAATGCAGGCTTCAGTTTGGCCTCAAATTATAAGCAAAATTACAAAGTGTTGATTAATGAGAAGGCGCGGAAGTAATTAATTAAACCTCATATTATCGTTAATCGAAAAGTATTGAATATATATATATATATATATATATATATATATATATATATATATATATATATATATATATATATATATATATATATAAAATGCATTCTCTCACTCACACACTCACTCTCTCTCCCCCTCAGCCACATCCTCCCTACTCCCTCTCTCTCTCACTGGCTCTCAGCAAGTGAGTGTTCGAGAGCCCGGGATTTTCCTAAAGTTAACATGGGTTGCTTCAAATGTAGTGTGACAGAGGGGCGTCCCCTGCCAAATACAACTCCGGTCCACTTTCCCGGACCAGCCTAACTCAACTAGTGTAGAACAATAGCGACTATCAGCATATCTATATCCATTACGGCACAGCGCTGGAAGCCAGGCAAAATGTCATTACCAAATTCCCCATCCCCACTTACCGTCCCCTGCACACCGCTACTGTGTACGCACCTGGTTGTCTATACAAGGGTGGAACAGCGGCTACAGAGGGGCTACTGTGGCACCCTTGCAGCTCCTGGTCGGTTAATGCAATCAATCTTTCCTTCTGTGTCTTATCGTATTTTCCTCTCAAGCTGTTCATTGAATTTGCCTCGACGGCCACGTTCTGTTTACTGGTGACTCTTGCTCTGAATTTTTCCTGACGTGTCTCCAGTTCATCTGCGTCTCCAAAGGGCACAGTTTGTGCCCTTGTGTCCTTTGTGCCCTCTCCAAAGGGCACAGTTTGTGCCCTTTGGTCCTCCTGTCGGTTCTCACTCTGAACATTTCCTTTATGTGTACCCTGCCAATTCCCCCTTAATATCTTATACGTTGCTGTCATTTCCCCCACTCATTCTCCTTTCCTCCAGAGTAAGTTTGAGCTCTCAGTCTTTTCCACTTTAGGTTAATTCCTTCAGTTCTGGGACAAGTCTAATCGCATATCTCTGTACATTTTCTGTTTTCAATTTACGGGTTTTAAAATGTGGTTCCTGAAGGCTATCCTGATATGCCAGTTTGGTATATGTTGCTGACGTTACTTGGTCACTGTGTTCTTCACGGGTATATATAATCCCAGGTCCTTCCCTTTCACAGATTCTGGGAGCTGCCTCGCTTTCTGCCCGCGTGTGTGTGTGTACTCACCTAGGTGTGCTTGCGGGGGTTGAGCTCTGTCTTTTTGGCTCCGCCTCTCAACTGTCAATCAACTGTTTACTAACTACTTTTTTTCCACACCACACACACACACACACACACACACACACACACACACACACACACACACACACACACACACACACACACACACACACACACACACACACACACACACCAGGAAGCAGCCCGTGACAGCTGACTAACTCCCAGGTACCTATTTACTGCTAGGTAACAGGGGCATTCAGGGTGAAAGAAATATCTCTCTCTCTCTCTCTCTCTCTCTCTCTCTCTCTCTCTCTCTCTCTCTCTCTCTCTCTCTCTCTCTCTCTCTCTCTCTCTCTCTCTCTCTCTCTCTCTCTCTCTCTCACTCTCTCACCGCTGGCCAATCTCGCGCTGATAAACACTCCACATTCGATAATAATTAGCCGATGAGGATAATCTGATGAAGAACCCTTTCCGGAAAGTCCGACAGGATATAAGATGTTTGGTAGGCAGCCAATCACACTTGAGGGAATCCAACATGTTGCATTATAATTGGCCCAGGAAGCTATGCGTTTACCTCCACAGTATGGTTTCTGATACTTTTCGAATGCCAGAGGAGTCTTGGAGTCCATTGCTTCATCAGATGAGAGACATCCTTGTAGACGATTTTATGTGGTTGTTAAGCGATAATCACCATCATGAACTACAGTTGACAAGGCTAACACGAAGCGGTAGTACAAATTGGATCTTACCACCACGTCACGGACAGTCTGCGTGGCGTAGTGGTAAGACGCTCGCCTGGCGTTCCGCAAACGCTTTGTCCAGGGTTCGTATCCTGGCCGGGGAAGATTTACTGGGTGCAAATCCTTATCTGTAGCCTCTGTTTAACTCAACAGTAAAATGGGTACCTGGTTGTTAAAACGATTCTTCGCGGGGGTCGTTAAGTACCTGCCCGAAACGCTGCGCGTACTAGTGTCTGTACAAGAATATAACCACTCTTGTATATATATAAATAAAATAAAAAAATAAATAAAAATCCCCTTCCTGAAATGTTGAATATAATTAAATACGATTAAGAAACAAGTACGCCCAGTTAAAACTGCTTTGATATATATTTGAAAGCCTAATTTGTAAGTGATTTATATAAACCATTACAGTAGTGGCTGTACTGTGTAACAGCTGCTCAGTAATTACAGTGGGCTATTACAGTGCCCGGAACTATTCTCATTGCTGTAGAAACTCGCAAGCCTACTGTGACGAGAGAATTCGCTGTATAGGCTCGCAAGCCCACTCTATTGAGAAAATGCTCGTAAGTCCACTGTAACGAGAAAACTAGCTCGTAAGTCCACTGTAACGAGAAAACTAGCTCGTATGTCCACTGTAACGAGAAAACTAGCTCGTAAGTCTGCTGTAACGAAAAAATTAGCTCGTAAGTCCACTGTAACGAGAAAAGTAGCTCGTAAGTTCACTGTAACGAGAAAACTAGCTCGTAAGTCCACTGTAACGAGAAAACTAGCTCGTAAGTCCACTGTAACGAGAAAACTAGCTCGTATGTCCACTGTAACGTGAAAACTCGCTCGTAATGAACAGAGAAAAATCTTGTCGTGTTTATTGGACCAATTAATCTTGTTGAAAAACTACCTGTTCGTCTGTACATTCGGTAATGTTTTCACCCTGACTCGCTGGACAAATTCACGGCAAAATTGTCCCTCAACCCAATTTAGGAATTGGAATAATAAACACGTCGGCTTAGAGCGTTGTCTGACTGTTGTATTGGTTGATAGAGACACTAGCTCTACCCTGGGAATTTCCATGATGATTCTCAAATATTTGTGTTCGCATGACATTTTTTATTAATAAAACAAAACAAAATATGTTCTTAATTAAATACCTTGCTTTTTTTCACTGTTTGAGAGAGCCTAGTTTGTCTAAAATCATTACAAGCCTCGTATTTTCATCTCGCACTATGTTAGAAAATGCTTAATCTTCGTAAATTAAATATATTCCACTTGCGTTTTACAGAGATGTGGGCATCAGGCTCCGGCGGTTCATATATAACTTCTGAGACGTAGTAGGAGGGTCTAAACTCTTTAATTAGGTGCTTGGTTTGGTCTTGGGATATAAGCCTTAGAACCGCAAGAGGGTTCTAAGGCAGCCTCAGCAGCTTACTGACCAACCAGCAATTGCTTAACTTTAGCCCTGAACATAGACCGCGATTAAAGTAATCTTTCCGTGTATATAAACCGAGAGGCGCTGTGCATCTCTCAGTGTATATATTCCTGATAAAACTTGCGGTTTCGTTTCGTATTAATCAACCTCTGGAGGGCTTTTAATGCCACCACAACAGCTTACTGACCAACTAGCAAGTATAATTTAGTCTTGAAGATAATCATCGACTATATTAAACTATTGTTATATAAACCTAGGTTTGGCTTGTACTACATTTTGGAAGTCTAAATGAAATAAACAAGATGACTACGCCGACTGATGACTTAGCGACACATTACAAGACCACATTATAAATAACTAGATATTTTAAAGTTAATGATATAAAATGAGCTTGTACGAATATATACGAAAAGGTAGAGGAGTTCAGGCGGGATCAGGAAATAGTTAAGATAGCTGCAGACCCTAATGGTACACTACAAAAAACAAGGGAAACCTAATCTTAAAATCTTACTAGCAAGGGGAAGGAATGTTTGAAATATGAACACATATTGTAGTATAAACTGGAACAGTAGGAAAGCTTCGTGCGATGTCCGGCCCGACGGGGCAGTACAAGTAAAGTACACACTATTAATTAAGTGGTTACGAGACACGGTGAGAAAGTAGTGAGTCACTGGCAGACATGTTGGAAACTGATTGAGGTAATAAAGAGATTTACTGGAGATGGACGGAAGTGACTGCGGTGGTGACGTAGGCAGACTAAACTAAAGATGTCGGCGGGAAGTGACTATAGGAGGGAGTAATGAAGAACAAAAAGTGGTATGAACTTCTTCACCCAGTCTTCAAATTAATATAAACTTATATCAGATAGTTCACCAAAAGGCATAGATCAAGCAAAATGTAAGTTTATGAATGCATAAATATAATGTCAGAAGTTTTAAAATTATGTACCTCATATATATCAGATTTTTTGTTTTTTTTTATTAACAATCTTAGGTATACACAGCAACGTGCTGTTGCCCTATTTTATATGAAAGATCACAGAGTGTAGATAAAAAAATAGCTATAAGTTCATCTAATACTCCCATCTCACAGGTTGGTTAGTCATACATGGAATCAGGAGAGAACATGAAATGTAAGGTTGATCTATTAGTCTGCACTAGTAAAGTTTGGGTGGAGCACAAGAATATCTTCCAATATTCCTGAGTGCAAGAAGTAATTACAGAGCTCAAAGTACCTCATACCATTTCGTCTGAAATCACTGATAACAGGGCAATCACAGATATTGCTGCACCGCTGCTGACTTTGGAGCCTAATCGAATGCATGGAGGGCTTGAAAAAACGGTAAGCGAAGCCATGAGGAAGGAGTTTAACATTTCGGCGATTGTTGATCATGATTCAGAAACTGATGCTGTAATTGGTGTAAAAATACTTAGACTAGCTCATCTCAACCCTTAAACAAAAGTCCTCCAGACCTTCTTTATTGAAGATCATTTTTAGAATAAATTACTAAAACTATATCTGAATTCAGAGTATATCGTATTAACAATTTGTACCAAGAGAGACAACAACGGCATTTCCCTCCACCGTGGGAGAGTACCCGCTTCCAAAGAATAATCCTTCAATACCCTTCGAAAATTAAAATTAAAGATCAGCTCAAGCTTTGCCTTGTAGTAAAGTACAACTATTGAGACTAGAGTGACGCTCTTCTCAGTGGTGTTGCTGAAAGTTCAGTTGTCGTGACAGTATGTGATGGCTCATATTTTGAATGATGAGTCCGTATGAACAACTGAGCCCGTATCTTTCAGACAGAACTTTTTTCGTACTCATTTTATTCAAATGTGTACATGACTCCAGAATCTAAACAATACTTGCAAGTGAGTATTTATCATCCTCAATTGCGCCCGACTCTTTAAGACACGTCATCATTCTACCAGGGCAAAAAGTTTTACATTTCTACAGCCCGCTCTCAGGGTAAAGTGATTAGATCAAGATACCAACCCTGCTCTTACATCACCTGGATAGTGATATAGATATTTGTGACGGTCTGAAAGGTTATTACGGTTGCCATAATAGTCTACTTGTAAAACAGCACGTGAGCCATTGTCCTAAACACAGAATATTCTCAAATTATAACTGTATTGCATGATAAATCATTAGTTTTAAATATATATAACTGATTTTAGGATTGCCGGATTCTCTCAAGCCTAAGTCAAACAAAAATAATTAGGTGGTTCCCAAGCAATGGGCCGCGATACCCATGGGGCCTTTTGCTAGTCTTTTGTGTATTAGAAAACTAGAAGGGCTACCCGGCCGTACCTGGGAAAGTATTTCTCTTCCCCCCCCAACCTCCTTCACCCCCCCCCCCCCCTCTTCTTTCTCCCCTCTCCCACTTCCTCCATCTTCCCTCCTTCTCCTCAGTTTCCCCCCTCTTCCCTTTCTTGCCCCCACACCCCTTTCATCTTACTATCGCCTTTTACAGTTTCATTGGATTCTTACGATCTCATGTTCAGGTAGCCTAGTGTCACTGGTGGTGTTACGACCTCCGCTTCTGTCAGAAGGGCCAGTCAGTGACCAGACGGAGGGTGACGTTGGCCCTCGGACACACCTGATAAAACCGAGGGTGACTAAACGTTGATCCTCGGACTCACATCCAACGTAACATATATTGAGTCCGTCCTCAGACCAAATCCATTACCATGAAAAATCACACCCACCCTCAAACCACTTGGATAGTTATCTAGATATTTGTGATGGTTTGAAAACATTTTACGATGCCAGTAATAGTCTACATGTAAATTGGTAAATGAACCTTTGTCGTAAGCAGAGATTATTTTCAAGTTATAACGTTATTGTAATGTAAATCGTTGCTTTAAAATATAAAAAATGTATGTTGAAAAACGTCTCCTTTGAAGAATTTGGTTTTCTGTAAACGGAATTCGCGGGCACACACTAATAGTTTTCGAATTCAATATTTCACATTAGCGTCAATAATACACCGTATTAACGTAATGGAACCCAACTTAACCTATCCAAATATTAACCTAAAGTAACCTTAGCCTAACCTAACCATAGATGGAGAGTAGATAATAGCACTAATTCGTTCCCAATCCATTCGGATCTCCTCCCAGATGATAGGTTTCATCTATTCTAGAACCGTCTGTTACAAAGAGGTATGAAATCATATGGAAATCTTATTAAAATTTTCATATTCTAGCAAATAATTTCATCTAATATCGAGAGAATAATTACGAATCAGGTATTTTTAGACAGCAACTTTTGTTTTTTAATGAAGAACTATTTTCGTACTGAATATTAATTTAGAGATTCTAATTGAAATATTTACTTTCTAGCACGAATCAAATACTTTGGGAATTTACGCCTCTAGTGCGTTAGTTTGAATGTATGTTAATCTGTGTATGTTATAGTTTGTGTATGTTATAATCTTTGTATGTTAGTTTGTGGGTATGCTAGTCTGTGTGTATGTTATTCTGTGCATGTTAAAGTCTGTATATGTTAGTTTGTGTGTATGTGAGTGTGGCTCCCCTGCGCCTGGCCTCACTAGCCCCCCCCCCCCAACCCTACCCCCAACCCAACCCCCAACCTGGCACATCCTGGGACAGACATTCCATTCAAAGGACAAATACAGCCTTTGACAAGACAATAATGACTCCGCTAGACTTATTTTGCGGCGCACCAAAATACTCAGCCCTATCCACATAACATTAAAAAATATATATATATATTGTCCTACCCTGTATTTTTTTTATTTATTTTTCCCCCAGTACGCTGTAGTCCGAATGCTTCGAATACAGACAATTGTGGTGGAAATCTGTGTATCTCCTTTGTTGGCGTGTGAGACGAACAACGCTTGGCGCTAACTTTTGTCAGCTAACTTTCCAGGATTATCGGCGACATTGCACGAGAACAGAGGGGGAGAAGTTCTCCGCAGACATTTTCAGTCAGTATTTCTACCACTGAACGCGTCCTTCCTACACATCTGAAGCAACTGAATGTGTCATTCTGATACATCTGAAGCATATGAACGCATTCTTCCACCACATTTGAAGCATATGAATGTGTCCTTGCAGCACATCTGAACCAACTGAACGCGTTCTTCCAGCACATTTGAAGCAACTGAACGCGTATTTCCAGAACATATGAAACAATTAAATAACGCGCGCACAGTTACTGGTGGCCAAACGCACCAGGGGAACAGGAGAGGACTGTGTGTGTTCGTGAATAGAACATTCGCCCAGCACCCACCAGGCGATAGAACCAGGAACATCCACCAAACATTAACAAGGTGACAGAACCAGGCACATTCACGAAGCATCAACCAGGAAATAGAAGGAAGGCCATCCGCCAACACCCGCCAGGAGATGGGATATCCTGATACAGAAAACACTCCACTGAATTAGTTTTACTCCAGACGAGGCAGTGATCCCCACAAATAGATTCTGCTTTGCCATGTCCTCTCGGCATTCAGAGACCATGTACGCAGCACCATATTGGAAATACAGGAATGTAATTATCAGAAATCTTTGATTTTCAACGTTTCTAAAAATTAATACAAATTTAAACTTACGCTCGGTCAAAATATTTAATTCCTATTTATTTAATTCCTCACACACACACACACACACACACACACACACACACACACACACACACACACACAGGGGTCTGGTAGCTGAGTGGAGAGCGCGCGGGACTCGTAATCCTGTGGCCCGGGTTTGATTCCCGGACTAGGCAGAGACAAATGGGCAGAGTTTCTTCCATCCTGATGCCCCTGTTACCCAGCAGTAAATAGGTACCTGGGAGTTAGACAGCTGTTACGGGCTGCTTCCTGTGTGTGTGAAAAAAAAATTAACTAGTAGTTTCTTGAGATTATCTTGAGATTATCTTGAGATGATTTCGGGGCTTTAGTGTCCCCGCGGCCCGGTCTTCGACCAGGCCACCACCCCCAGGAAGCAGCCCGTGACAGCTGACTAACACCCAGGTACCTATTTACTGCTAGGTAACAGGGGCATAGGGTGAAAGAAACTCTGCCCAATGTTTCTCGCCGGCGCCTGGGATCGAACCCAGGACCACAGGATCACAAGTCCCGCGTGCTGTCCGCTCGGCCGACCGGCTCCGTTAATTAACAGTTAATAACAGTTGTTTGATTGACAGTTGAGAGGCGGGCCGAACGAGCAGAGCTCAACCCCCGAAAGCACAACTAGGTGAATACAACTAGGTGAACGCACACACACACACACACACACACACACACACACACACACACACACACACACACACACACACACACACACACACACACACACACACACACACACACACACACACACACACACACACACACACACACACACACACACAACTATCTGCTGCTTGTCCATAATTTTAGAAAATTTATGGTCGTCGAGCAATACCAGCGACATGACTGACGATAACAAATTTTTAACCCGTGACAGATAATTACTTTTTAGAAGCGACCCGTCTTGACAATTTCTCACGTCATGGAGTGACAAGAAAGTGGAAGAGAAGCCGAAGGACAGGAAATGCGAATATGTAACAATGGAAGTGGAAACGGGACAGAGACGGTATTAGGAAAGGAGTGTAGATTAACAAAGAGTGGAGAAGAGGAAAATTAACAGGTGAGAGAAGACAGGAAAGAGAGAGAAATAAATAGGTAAGTAAAGAAAACAGGAGTATAGTACAGGAAGAGCAGGGAGAGAGGAGTGAGAATAACGAGGAACAAATGTGTAGAGAGTGAGAAAGTAGAGATAAGAATGAGAAAATCCTAGCGAGATGAGAACATTAGGAGGCTCTGAGGCAATCACGTCGAATGGAGCTTAATGGCATCTCTTCGGACGATGAGATGCCATTAGCCGCCACTAGACGTGATTACTCTTACCTTTTTCACGTTTTAACTTATTTTATTTCTTCATTACTTCCTTCATCACTGCCTCTCGAACCCTCCATCTCCCTCGTCCCTCCTGCGTCATTCTCCACCCTACATCTCCTAGATTTTATCTAACAGCATCTTTCTAAAATTGTATCTTATTATTCTCAATTTCCGTCTTCAGACATGCGGGAAAAAGTCTCTCTCTTATTGGCTTGCTAAACAAGAACTTTAATTAATGGCGGTTTATATCTTAACTTTTCTTTGTTATTGTTCTTAAAAGCGAAATCGCAATGGGAACCAATATCCTATATCTCAATTGTGTAGGAAGTGAATATTTTGGTGTATTAAAGATTGTATCGAGAGGAAGAGAAACGGTATTATACAACGCTGATGTGGACGTTAATAACTGGTTATCAAGACCACAACCAAACTGGTTATCAAGACCATAACCAAATTAGTTATTAAGACCACAACCAAACTGATCAACAAGACTACAATCGATCACTGGTCGTCGTAGCCAAGCCTATCCTGGTGGCCAAGTAATTACAGCACAAATCGCTACCCTCCCGTACGTCGCCAGAGTGGCGATGTGTACGTCGTTATGTACGTCGTACAAAGCGTCGTGCGACCATATCGTGTCGTTGTACATATTGTACGACGATATATATATTTCTGCCAGAGTTGTTGATAGTTCGTAAGCATTGTTGTTGTTCGAGACTCTTGACGACAGTGGATGGCAACAGCCACTGTGCAGCCCGTCCTCGCATATATCCAAGATCGTTAATATAACGATCAAGATCGTTAATCAGATCCAAGCTCGTTAATCCAGCTGCCAAACCCCCCTGTTTATGAATAAAAAGCGGTTAACGCACGACTCATAACTGATGACGTCCGAACACTTCCCGAACAAGTGCTTCGCTCACGTCCTCTGTTCGAACCACAATTCTATAAATGCTTCACCCACGTACTTCAAATACAAATACTCGCCAACAGAACCTAAACACCTAACGTACGCCTAACTATGCATACCATTTTTATGTATCATAATATTAATTTATATATGAGAACAAACCAATTTTCAATACACAGTATGTTAAAAATTTATGGAAGCGTCTGGGTAAGACGGCCGCTGCTTTAACCAGCCTAGTGTAAGGACGGGTTGCATTGTGTCAAAACTGGGAGTGGTGGGGGGATAACCGGCTATACCCGGGTCTGTCTGTCTCTCATCCATCTATATATTTATATATACATTTATCTATCTTTCTATCCATTCGTATAGCCATCTGTCCATGCATCCATCTATCCATGCATTCATCTACGCATCTATCTATCCATCTGTTCATCTATCTATCCATCTACTTATCCAACTCTCTATCAATCTATCAATCCATGTACCAATCTATCCATCCATCTAATTTCTCTCTCTCTCTCTCTCTCTCTCTCTCTCTCTCTCTCTCTCTCTCTCTCTCTCTCTCTCTCTCTCTCTCTCTCTCTCTCTCTCTCTCTCTCTCTCTCTCTCTCTCTCTCCCTCTCTCTCTCTCTCTCTCTCTCTCTCTCTCTCTCTCTCTCTCTCTCTCTCTCTCTCTCATAAAAAATACATTTGCCCAATTTGTAACTAAAAAATAAAATAGTTACCGCCTTACGCTGAGAAAGAGACGTGGCTTGAAAATCTTTTGAAGCTGTTTGAGACTCATTTATTTTATGTGGGCACAGTCAAATTATCGACAGCAGGAAATTTATGTTAATTTTCCAGATATCAATAAATAATGGTGTATATTACTGTAAGAGAAAATTGGGGGGGTACAAATATAAATTCGGGGGGTCAAAATCAAAATATTTAACTGTGTAACTGGCGGGCAGTGGCTAAAATCGTCGTTGGGGTCTGAATATGATCCTGGCACGTTGTTCCCTCTTGAATTCTGACGATTCTGACCAGCCTATGTTCAACCCGTACCTCAGACCATTCCCTCGTCCAATTTGGGTGAGGTTAACCCCTAGAGTGTCGGGCTCCAACTTTGGGCAGACAGACATTCTCTCTACACACCTCCACTACAGTGAATGGACATTAATTCACTTTAACACACACTCACAAGGATGACAGTTAATATTCGGAATTAGAAACCTTGCTTATGAAAAAAGATATTAAAACATGGAAATATTTAAATATTGAACTAAAGGATTATTGATAACCAGATATTTTCTATTTGTCTAGAAAGAGAAATAATAAGAAGTGAGATGGATGAACAGAAACAAAACAGGATATTAATAAGGAATTAAATATATCTACGCAAATAGAACACGAAACAATGTATATAAATTAGATACGTTTAGATTCGGGAAAGACCTGGGCCAGTACTGGTTTGGGAACAGGACTGAGGATTTCTGGAACAAATTACCCGGTAACATTATAGACGTAGGGATGGGTGGATTGTTTCAAGCGTAGGTTAGACATGCATATGAATGAATTTGGGTGGACATATATAAGAGCCGCGTGTAAGGGCCAGTGTGGCTTCTGCAGTTTTCTTAATCTTTGTGTTGTTATTCGTGGCTGGCTTCGCCCACAACGTCGACGTCAAACTTCTCACACTCGTGCCGCCTCAGACCGTCGACTTTATACTCTACCCACTCTGCTTAACTCTGACTCTATACATTTTAACTCAGACTCTATCCAGTCTGCTTCACATTCTATTCAATTGAAGCTGTCGACTCTGACGGTTGTGATGCGGCTCTACTCTCACCACATCAGGCTCTATAGCGACTCTGTAAGTCACTGGGGCTGCCGCTGGACGAACTAATTTCTATTCCACAAAAGTAAGACTTTTCACATTCTGAGGCAAGTACATTAATACGAATTGCAACAACATAAAATTTCGTTAAACTAGTTAGGGCGCACACTGAACCACGGCGCTTCCCAGAGGACCGTCCTGTCCTCAACTGATTCCCCGGTACCAGGCGATCGACCACTGCGTCAAAATCTCGATGTTTCAGTGAAAGTAAAACTACAGCAATATTGACGCTAACCCGGACTAATCAGTCCAAGGCTACCTCAGACTCGATAAGTTAGGGAGGTTGGTTGCAGAGTATATAAGAACGTATACTATAAGAAAGAATGTATATCTGCCAGTCCAAAGTTGGAGGCCAGATACTTATGGCTAGTCTCACCTAAATTTGCAGGGAGGATGGTCTGAGGTACGGGACGGACATATGCTGGTTGGGGGTAGGCGTAATTTAAATGTTTAAAGACATATTCCCAATTACAGGCATCCCTAATGCGATTTTCATGGATTTAAGTGTGAAATATTTGGTGTGATTTCCCTGGAGTTTTTAGTGACCGTAATAATATATTTTCTGAGAGACTCATATAGTTGTTTCAGTGCTTCTTAATAATAAATTTTCTGAGAGGAGGGGGAAGGGGAGGACGAGGGGAAGGAGTCAAGGGGGGGCCAGGGGAGGACGAGGGGAAGGAGTCAAGGGGGGGGCCAGGGGGGGGGTTTGGGAATGAAGAGAAAAGGGGGGAAGATCGGGTGAAGAGTAAGGAAGAGAGGGAAAGGGTGGAAAGAAGTTGAGGAAGAAACCCAGGTGCAACCGGGTATCCCTTCTGCAAAGTGTAAATATTTGTCTGTACGAAGTTGTAGGGGAGGGGAGGGAGATGGGGATAAATGGGGGAGATGAGATGAAAGAAGGGTAGAGGAGAAGATGAAGTAGGAAGGGAAGGGGCGGAAAAAGAGGAGAGGAGGAAGATAGGAACGAGGGGAGGGGAATAAAAGAGGGGTGGAATAGAGGGTGGGAAGGTAAGATAATTATGAGAAGAAACCGCTAAGCCACTGTGACTATATAACACTTGGAAGGCATTTGAGGATTAGAATCTTGGGATTAGACAGACAAAAGGAATGGAGCCCAGCCACTTGGACCACCAAGGAGGATCGAACACCGACCTGCAAGAAGCTAGATCCTCGCTGTACCGACCAGTCCAAATGGTTGGGTGGGGGGAGGGGGGGAGACAGACTGTCCCGGGCACCGCCGGGTAGCCCTCCTAGTAAGATATGAGGTGGCCAGCATACCTGTCAATGAGTTTTAATTAACATGAGCTAATTCGATAAATCTTTTTCCTTGTCAAACTTTTATTTCCAAGCTTTGCACTCCTGAATTAATAATTCATGGGACTCTTGCAAAATGGTTCGTCAACGTTCAAGGGAACTATAACCTCATTTTTATTTTTGTTATTTTTTATTTTTGTATCTGTTTTTACCTTAGGAGGGAATGGCGTTTGCTCTCAGAATATTATTTTGCTAGTTATCACTCAAAATATAACATAAATACACAAAATAAAATCATTTTGATCACCTTAGATAATCATTAGTTTAGCCTAAGTAATAACTCCTGTATAATAATTGTTTTTTAGTATGGGGTGGAGTTCTGCCCGAAACGCTGCGCGTACTAGTGGCTTTACAAGATTGTAATTACTATTCTATGTATCCTCACAATCCCAATGTACCTTCTTGTATATATATAAATAAATAAATAAATAAAAGTTGTGTAGTGATGGTGTCAACATCCCTTAAAATAGACTATTCTCTCTGATAATTTGGCTGAGCCTAACCCTATATGACATTTCATGACCTTTGAACAGATAATCATAAAGATAATATTTTTTATAGTATAGATTTACAAAAACTATGTAAATATTAATCTTTTAGGACACTATTACACAATTAGTAGAGAAATAATACAATTCAAATTAACATGCAAATATTATATATAAGAAAGAATCTCTTAAGCTGGAACGTCTCTTCAGACAACGCAATTATATCAACTTCTTTTTCACTAAGTTTCAACCCGAGAGAAAAGTTCGCGCGTGATAAAAGGAGAAGATTGAGACAGTTGTCTCTCATAAAGCGTGAAACATTTTTTTATAATTCCCATTCGACGTCAGAAAAAAAGTTAAATGATATTAGGAAGCATGTATTTCTCAGCTGTCCTCAGCTCTTGAAGACCGTGGCTCAGTGGTCCTCGGGACCTAGACCTTGTCCCAGTGGTCCTCGGGACCTAGATCTTGTCCCAGTGGTCCTCGGGACCTAGATCTTGTCCCAGTGGTCCTCGGGACCTAGATCTTGTCCCAGTGGTCCTCGGGACCTAGATCTTGTCCCAGTGGTCCTCGGGACCTAGATCTTGTCCCAGTGGTCCTCGGGACCATATCTTGTCCCAGTGGTCCTCGGAACCTAGACCTTGTTCCAGTGGTCCTCGGGACCTAGATCTTGTCCCAGTGGTCCTCGGGACCTAGATCTTGTCCCAGTGGTCCTCGGGACCCAGACCTTGTCCCAGTAGTCCTCGGGACCCAGACCTTGTCCCAGTGGTCCTCAGGACCTAGATCCTGTCCCAGTGGTCCGCGGGACCTAGATCTTGCCCCAGTGGTCCTCGGGACCTAGACCTTGTCCCAGTGGTCCTCGGGACCTAGACCTTACCCCAGTGGTCCTCAGCTCCTGTAAGATCATGTCTCAGTTCTCAACACAGGAGAGAGGGGGAGCAGGTGCTTAAGACACTTATAATAAATTCTCAGTGAAAATCCAACTTTAAGACACATGATGCTCGCTGCCGTTTCTCTCTTTCCTTCTCCCTCCCTCTCTTATATTTTGTTTTAACTAAGACTACCGTTCATTAGGGCTGTCGATTGAGGTACCTGGTGAAACTGCAATCAAGAGCTGTTATTCTACCTCAGCTCATTTAAAGTTTGTTCCTAGAGACTCATTTATTTTGTGAGCATGTTCTTTTTAACTTAACTATCACACAAGGAACATGTACCTGGTGAAACTGCAAGCAAGAGCTGCAATCCTACCTCAGTTCAGTTGAAACCTGCTCCTAGAGACCCATTTATTGAGATCATTATATGCTTCATTAGGAACAAACTTTATTTAACTCAAAGTAGCAATCATATACGGAACAGCATGAGCCTGCAGCCAACTGTGTTCCGGAACCTTTGTGGATCAGTTGACCTGGTCTTCCATATATCAACCGACTGAGCAAACAAGTTCCAGATGCGAGGGGAGCCTGGGAATGAATGTTCGTTGATGGAATGATGTTCTTGAAAAAGGCACTTCCAGCATGAGACTTTTTTTTTTTTTGAGATATATACAAGAGTTGTTACATTCTTGTACAGCCACTAGTACGCGTAGCGTTTCGGGCAAGTCCTTAATCCTATGGTCCCTGGAATACGATCCCCTGCCGCGAAGAATCGTTTTTTCATCCAAGTACACATTTTACTGTTGCGTTAAACAGAGGCTACAGTTAAGGAATTGCGCCCAGTAAATCCTCCCCGGCCAGGATACGAACCCATGACATAGCGCTCGCGGAACGCCAGGCGAGTGTCTTACCACTACACCACGGAGACTGCTAAAGCTCCGTGACTCCGAGACTTGAAGGTTAAGACTTGAAGGTTGAGGGCTAGAGGGCTAGAGGGCTCCGAGACTTGAAGGTTGAGAGCTAGTGTTATGGGTGCCAACTACTTGTCGTCCACGAAGTTAGGCCAGGTGTGGAAATTTGAGAATGTTGGCCTTGTACATGACAGTAAGTTTATATATGTAACAGTGTTGTAGGCTCTGATGTTCAGAGCATTCTCACTAAACTTGATAAAGATTAAAGATGGGCCTTCTGGCACAGGTCTCCATTTTGTCCAAAAGTCTGGTGAATGATGGAGGGGCAGGCACTCCAGGAGAGGGGTGCATACTCAAAATGGAAGCAAACTTGAGCTTCGTATATAGTTTTGCAGGCCCCCCTACCCTCTGCTGTCAAGATGAGATATGCGCAATAGAGCTGTAGGTTTCCTAGCTGCTTTTTGGGCTAGGCTAATCACGTGGCTCTCTGTCATTGAAAATTTAACTTCATTTGCAAAATGTTAAATTCATCCGTGTGCTTTAGGTTTTTGCCACCCATTTGCAAGCCTGTCCGATTTGGAATGTGCAATCTAATTCGTTCGTTCGCGCGAGCGTGCGCTCTCCCCCCCCCCCCCAAAGCCCCACCAAGCTTAGCAACTCTGCCCTCAGTGGTGAGACATTTACCGTGTGGCCTTTTATTATCTAATAATGGCTGTTTTGTCTTTAATTGGTTTCATTTGGTGATGAGCTTAGACCAGCTCAGT
Organism: Procambarus clarkii; assembly: GCF_040958095.1. Taxonomy (NCBI): domain Eukaryota; kingdom Metazoa; phylum Arthropoda; class Malacostraca; order Decapoda; family Cambaridae; genus Procambarus; species Procambarus clarkii. The sequence continues at coordinate 11,578,211 of NC_091188.1, read as the reverse complement.
AGCTTGCTGGCTAACCAGCATGTGTACTTCAGTCCTGAACCCAGTTCAGAAGATGTGGAGAAGGATAATGAGAACTGATAGTATACTATTTATTCAGGATTATACAAGTGGCAGTGGAATGGATGTTTGGCATAAAAATAAGGGAAAGAAAAAGAACTTCATTCCAGGTTAAAAAGACAGTGATGCTATGATAATCATTATAAGGGTGAGGTGATGTTAAAAAGGCATAACCATGGAGGTGACCAGAGCAAGCACCAGGCATTGGTTCCTAGAGATAAATACAATGGAGAAAATGAGATACAAAAATTAAAGTACTTAGACAATTAAATTTACTCAAGTCAATACAAGGTTAAATGACCCAAAATGGGAAGCCTAGTGTGTGTATCTTTCTCAGAATATCTTGTACCTTAGGATAATGTCGTCCCTAGATCTCTCCTAGCATTGAGCTACCTTAGCCTGGTTTCCTAATTTACATCCATGTTTCTTCCACCAGTCTTCTAACAAATCTTTAGGCTTTCTCAACCTTCTCCTTCACAATGCAGATGTTCAGTGGCAGCACATCATACCCTTTTATTAGACAATAAGACCTGAGCATTGTACTTTGATGTTTCCTTATAAAGGCTTGTCATAAAGGCCATCCAAATACTTGCCAGATTTGTAAATGGTCTATAGAGTATTATCCTGTTTGAGCATACTTAAAGACCTCATGTGATGTGTATTACGAGAGCCTCCTCCAATTCCTGTACAGTATCTGCACCCCTCCAATGCAGTATTGTCCTTCAGGACTTATTATTCTCCATTCATCAATTCTGCAGCCCAACAACTTCGACTGGACAGTACAGTGACAATCTCACTTCATGCAGGTCGGCATTCAATCTGCGACCATCCAAGTGATTGTCTACTATTCCTTCTCATCCCACCCCAAATCCTTGTCCTAACCCCTACCAAGTGCTATATAGTTGTAATGGCTTGTCACCTTCCCTTCCCCCAATACTGCAGCTAGTTTAGGCTCTGTACTGTAGGAGCCTAGAGCCTTCAAATCTCCTTTTGGGATATTTGACAAAAACGTGAATACTCAACAGTGGATATTTTTGTACATTAAGAGTTAGATATCTTTAATCCATCCATTCTATCACACTGCAGGTTATATTAAAAATTATGTATGAAAATTATAGGCAAATTAGTAGTTATCAAAAGATAGACTTTGCAAGCATGTGAGAATGCAGGAAGAGGGTGCTTTGTACTCTTAATACTTTTTCATAATATTCCCTAATTTGTTAACAAAATTTAGCTTAGAAAATGTTTTCTTTACTAAATGATTCCCTTCTTTAGCGTGTCTTTACATTTAAACCACTTTCAGACGATAAGACTATTGAAAACGTACATGGAACATTTGCTAAGAATTTTGCTGCTCAGTGTCTACTGGTGTATGACATGATCAACTACAATCTTAATTTTCTTTTAAATGTTAAAACACTAGACAGAATGATCACTGATAATCACTGAAAAGAAACAACACAAATTCCAATTTAATCTTTTTCTATCCATTGTACTGTAATTTTATTTATGCATTATACTTGAGCCTCAACCCATCTTGCTTTGCCTACTTGCAGTATACAGTGCACAATACATAAGAGCAGGAACTGTCCCAAAGTTTACAGGCATGATATGAACTGCAAAATCTGATTAAATATTTAAATATTGAAATAAGGATTATTAATAACCAACTATGTTCAATTCCTTTTTATTTAATTACTATAATATTAGCTTGTTTCTCCATATTTTATCACAAACCTAACACTGCAGTTTCATGAATTATATTTACAAGTATTTTAAAAACTATATTTTAATACTTTTCCCCATCTATTATTCAACAACAAAATGAAAGTCATAGCCTTACATTTCACATATAATTTATTGGTATACTGTACTAGTTTATCATTGTCTTGCTAAGGAATCCTACTAGGCTTATCAAGTGGACCCTAACGCATCCAGTTACTGACCAAACCCAACAGTTTCTAACTTGACTGACCAATAATTATTCATTCTTTTCGTGTATACTAATATCATGTGCACTCTCTAGCATCCCAAGCAGGATGTCACAGACAGGCCCTAAAACTTCTGCACATTGGCTAAACACATCTATGAAGCAAGCAACATATGCTTGCATTATATAATCAGAATGTGCAAAGATATTAAGAATTGCTTAAGGTATTAAAACCTATTCAGAAATTAAACAAAAAATGGGGGGTGAGGTTATCATAGATACTGTGTTAATAGTCTATCACCATTAATTTTTTCACTCTTAATATTCCATATCCGTAAAAGGAGCCGTAACTTCAAGATCAATATTGTAAATTCCGTAGTTGCCACCCCACAGGCATGCCAAAGCATGTATTAAAATAAAATAAAAATATGATATTTTCCAAGAATGACTTATGTGAGATGTCCTTTATTCTGTAAATGAAGCAATTCCTGTTTCCAAAGAAACTTTAATAATTTATGGCATGAAAAAAAACTATTTCAATCTGAACTTCATTATCAGTCAACATGAGCAATTTACAATAAATCATGTGCAAAACATTATTCCTTGCATACAATGCCTGGTGAACACAGCACCCAAGCATATTTCATAAGAAGGGAGCACACACACACACACACACACACACACATATACAGTATACATGAGCAAGACAAAAGCAAAAGGCATGATTCAATTGCACTTCAGATGAGAGATGAAATCTTGTTGTTGTAACCATTTTTGCTATAGACATCAATATTCTGTTAATACTAAAGTGCAATAAATACACTTAAGTATTTATTAAGTATTAAGTAAGCAGAAATCTTAAGAATGACATTCTAAATTTTTTTACAAAATACTGCATTTAAATGTACTAATATGAAGCCCAGATAAGGAAAACATGGAAATTAACTACAAACTTTTAAACCTTATTGACTCAAATTTTTGCAGTACATTTGCCTTGCAAATTGGTTTGGCAAATCTTCATGTAAACCTCAAGATATATGTATATCTACTAACAAACTCAGTATACTGCCAAATGTAATTTAATGTAAATATATTTATTTATATAAAATAAGGTACTGTATAATGCATGACAGAACTCGCAGTGAATGACTGGAACACGTTATGAATGCAAGATGTGAAGTGAAAGCTAATGTGTACATAAAGAGCTTGCATGGACAAGAGTCTTTGCCGAAGACTCGCAAATTTATCAAGCATGTAGTTTATGGCTGTAGTAAGGCAAGAATGTTTAGTTTCTCCGATCTTTTATTTACTGTACATTATAGTAGGAAACATCAAAGTATAGAATTAATATATAATTTATGGAAATAAAGTAAAGTTTGTTGCGATAATTTTGGTATAATAATGACATACAAAGGATGAAGACTAGACCACACATCAGAAAATGAAGAAACGACAACATTTAGGTCTGTCCTGGACCATTATCAGGTTGGACGATTACACAACTTGATAATACTCCAGGACGGACCGAAACGTTGTCTTGTCTTAATTTTCTGATGTGTGGTTTGGTCATCATATCTTCAGCCACGTTATTGTGACTCGTCGTCTGCACATACAAAGAATACTTTTTAATTGATGACAAACCAAAATCTGAGTACGTACTGTACTGTACCAATATAAAGAAAGTGGATCATATTTGTAAAAAATATTGTTGAGTGAACCTTACATACTTAATAAATTCTTAAATAATAAACATTTGGGGGGGGAAGAAAATTCTGCAAGAAAAATACCCAGATTTAAACTAAAGTATATTATAGTACCAGAGTAATGAAGAGCTAAGCCACTAGCTAGTTAACCAAGATATCCACATCAACACTAATTTCCAAATGAAACACGAGTCTAACACTCGAACACTGCATCTATATCGTATGCACAAGCTAAGGCTTTTTTTTTTTCAAGTGGGGACATTTTGATAGACAACGTTATTAGGAAGCCAAGAAACAAATGATACTGTATTAAGAAGGGAGCTGAAACTAAAGTACAGACCATAAAGGGAATTATTAAATTTGTACAGTATGGTATATCCAAGTAAAGTTAATCTAATTCATATTGAGAAGGACTAGTAAACAGAAATTAGAATAAAGAACATATGGGTGAATGAAGTGTTTCAAAGGTACTCGCAGGGCTGTTTAGTTTGTATCGAGAAGGTACTAACCACGCCACCCTGCTGAACACACAGCAAGTCCTGACTATAGATTATTTCTGGCATGTCTGTCAACGAAGAGTGCATTTCTCTGTACATTTAAAAAGTAGAACTTGGAATCATTGCACATCATATATTAATGGATTGTTCCATGGTTACTGTCAGTTTAAATGTCATTACTGTTTCTCACTTTGAATAAAAATGATGAAGCCTATACAGCAACTGACCAAAGGTCCACCCGTGTTACAGATATACTTCTGTGGTAATACAAATGGAAAATTAAGTGTAAATTGCAACCATACATGTTATAATGAGAGCACCTTACAATGACTTAACATATAAGGCTACATCCTACAGTAACTTGTGTTGTGTGAACCATCATTTCTCTCTGGTCACTTATTGCCATAAGGTAGAAATGTACCAGAGTATTGTACTTAAAATATGAATATGGCAAAATTTACAGAATGATAGCCCAAATATTCAACTTTCATCAAAAAATACTTGAGAAAGTGTGCCTCCAAAGCCTTCTATATACAAAGGGGCATATTATGTACATTACAGAGTACTGTATTTGCAATAATATTGTACCTGTATATACATTAAAACTTATACTTTTATGACTCGATAAGAAACAAGTGAAGTATGTGAAATTAGACAAATGCCAAAGCATGGAGAAAGTGCTTCACCAATAACTGATGAGTAAAGTAAATGTCAAGGATAACATTTGTGACCCATGCCACTCTGTCAAATCTGATGGCATATGACAAGTCATCACTAGAGTCAGCCTCCCCTTGACTTTTCTGAAAAGCTCTGGGGACGAGGCCAACCTACTCCGTCAGTCAGGTCGTAGTATATCTTTTTTGGGAATAACTTCTATCACCAGAACCTGAATTGGGGTATTGGACAACATTAGAACAATTTCACATGAGGATTATCAGAAATAGTATATACATTTTAAACTAAACTGTAATTCACTTTAGCATAAAATGGCAAGAAACATCCAATATTGAACTGTGACCGTAACATTAAACCTACTTTTTTCATTAAAACATCTTTGTTGACCAACAGCCTACTTCACAATATATGAACCCCAGCCTTTAATTATATTATATTATATATATATATATATATATATATATAATATATATATATATATTATATATTATATATATATTATATTATATATATATTATATTATATATATATATAATATATATTTATTAACTTATTTATTTATTTTCTGCGCGCACACACACACACACACACACACACACACACACACACACACACACACACACACACACACACACACACACACACACACACACACACACACCTATACATATATTATACACACTTGGTTAGAACAAGTTCGGTGAGAAGGTAGTGGAGGCCAAACCCATGTAATTTTAAAGCGTTACATGACAGTGCTGGGAAGACGGGACACCACAAGCGTAGCTCTCGTCCTGTAACTACACTTAGTTAGGCAATTACTTCTCGCGGTCCTGTTGCATCTAGATGCTACACCTGTGGTATCTATGATAATCACTTAATTCTCAGAATTAAATACAACTTAGGATTCTGCCCACCTGCAAGAACTCTTGACAAATCTGGGTACTGTAGTAACTTTGCCCAAGAACTTAGATAATGTGTTCTAGTTAATGACCAATGACATACTGTATGTCTCTTATACTTCACGTCCTTAGCTGGAAAGATTTACAAAGGCACAGAAGCCTGCCTTAGCCAGCCAGCTCCAGCCTTTGTCTCTAAGGTTAGGCAGTCAGCAATTGGCTATTCAGTGGCTTTTATGCATGTTGGTACATCGTAGACCCAACTATGGGCACATGGAGTTGTGACATGGCTAAATCACCAATTCCAGAGTCAAGTATGGTGGGTAGTCTCGCCTCTAAATCTCTTTCATACTGCCCGAGGCAGGTGTCCATAGCCAGCAGCTCCTGAGATGCCAGCAGCTGTCTGGTGCTCACTTCTACATGGAAATGTTGCACCCTACTGTCTAAACCAAAGACAGCCTTGTAGCATCATCATGCTGCTCAAACTATGAGCTCTCATTAGCGATCAAACAAGCTAGGTCTCAGTGAAGGGAAATAGGTTTCGTACACTCTGCCTGTGTGTCGTGGTCACCTAGGGGTAATTTCCAGATTCTCATGCACATGCAGAAGCTCTGCATTATGCCACAAAGTCAACAGAAGGAGACAAAAGACCGCTCGCACATGGCACTTCTTTTCATTGCACCAACCTCTTTCCTTCCCTCGATTGATATTACACTAAACTTCATTGCACAAATTCTTCTTATCAATCACACATTTAAGGTACAGTATTTAAACTGATCAGCCACTTTCAACATTCAAACGTTTATATTTATTTAGCACATTTTATTTTCTCCACCATCACAACTTGGCTTTTTCAACATTCCTTTTAATAATATTTTCTCACTTCGATACAATTTCAACTAGCCTAAATAACTTTTTTTCTCTCTTTTCAAAAAGAACTTTCATCAGCCTACTTCAAATTAGGGTTACACTTCTAACAATCTCCCTCAAGACTTCATCGAAGAATATACAGAAAAGCAAAGCTTACATCATACACTCCTGGCATACTCCTACATTAACCCTCAACGTGTGGCTATTGAAATAGTCATATTCTCCACTACATTCAACGATTTCTGCATTTACTGCACTTCAACAGCACCTGCAGCATTCCCAAATTTCAACTTAATTGAAGTTTGTCCACAGATACTACATAGCCAGGTGGAAAACTATCTTGCACCCTTCTCACACCAAAGTCAATTAAATTCCCATTAGCACCTCTTTCATCGTTTCAAAATATTACGCTTTCAAAGTACATTTTTATCTCCACCCATTTCTAATCTCCCCTTTACCAGTCAACATTATCCCGTATCATACATTCTTATTTACCTAACCACAAGTCTCCAGGTTGCACTTCTTTCTTTCCAAAACCAGATTTACGTTTTCCGAATAATTTTTCACTACTGTTTTCCTAATTCACGCTATATCTTTACTGCATATTACATACCCTCTACTTTCATCATATGAAGAGTTGCTATCACTATTATTAAATTGGTTTTCTTCTGGCCATTTCCTTCCTACCCAATGCAAGTGGGCATTGGGGTAATGATAATAAAGCTATAACTGTACTGTATTGATTAAATAGCTTTTAAAAATTCGGTATTTATGAAACTAAAATTATAACCTGGAAATTAGATAGGTGGTTTCAGTTGGCAATGCCATTGCAAATATTTATTGTTGCATAATAATGCAAATATTTTGATTACAAATTGCATTTTGTGTGCTTTGTCATTTAATATAATTTACTTTATAAATATTGACTGCAGTAAATAAAAAAAAACTCAATCCTGGAGGAGAAACCCAGTTTTGGAAAAACAGTCCTCAAAATTTAATAAGAGCCATATTGTTAGGCAATAAAGAAGACTTTCCACAATCAGGGAGCCCCGAACTGGAAATAATAGTTTTACTAATGGCAAATGAATAGATTACAATGAAAATTGGCATAAGAAAAAAACAGAGGCTCAAACTGTTCAAGGCATGAGACGCACACAAATTTCAAATGATTGTATGTTTTATGATAATTATTGATGACAATTACAACAAACTTTGTATAATTCTGCATTCAATTTTAAATTGTAAGTAAGTAAATTTTATTCAGGAAAGTACATACATAGTTGTTTTACAAATATAATGTTGGATTTATAGATAGAGCTAGTACATACAATACCTAAAGCCACTAGTACACATAGCATTTCGGGCACGTACAGTACAGTAATGGTATTCAGAAAAAAACAGTTAAACTATACAAGTTGTATTTATAAGATTACATTTACTAATAAATGTGATCACTTTGCAACAATTTTGTATTTGGAATGATAAAAATTAATTTTGCTGAATTTATAAAATGATGTTTTCCAAGGAAATGAAGTTGACTGTTTTACTATATACAGTACTGTACAATAATACAAACACATCTAATGCAATAGTGTACTTACATACTCCATGAGTGAAGAATTATCACATCGTTGTCTTGCAAGTCGCCAGTGTAAGCCGAGTTTGTGATACAGGTTAGTATTTTCTGCTTCTAAAGTTTTTTCTATTGCATTTCTTGTCTGAAATACAAATTATAATGAGAAACATTTGATGGCCAACAATAATATAAACTATGCAACACTATCACCAAGATGTCAGAGGTAAAATAAATAAAAAATGGATAAATATGGCTACAAACTATGAAAGGTCAACTTAAAAAAAAATGCCTCGGGGTGTTAAAGCTCAGCTATAGCTTTGCTCTACAATAAATCAAACTGTATCTTCCCTGATGTTCTTAAAAAGGCTAGCGTGGTGATCTCATTGAAATAACACATTTTTAGACTATTGTAATATCAGTCCTACCCACCTTGTTCAAAATATTTGTGAAAAACTTAAAGTACAAACAGCTTTACTCCTACCTAGCTAAACATAACATACGGTAACTAGCTCCTGCCAACGTGACTTCGGACCATAAAATAGCACGATGCTTTATTATGCTCAGTGTGATACATGCAGCTTTTGACAAAAATGATTGCCCCTCATAGCTCTATTTGTTGACCTGCTCTATGTGAGGTTTCTATCCCTGACCTTATAGACACCTGCATTATCATTTGACGGATGTACTGCCCCAGTCAAATTTCCCACCCAATAATGTCATCAGAGCAGATTGTTAACCAGAATAACCTTCTCAAACTAAAATACTATGGAAGCAGAATTCACTCTTGTCAATACCTTCAATCTTATCTCAATGATGTGCATCAGTATATTACTGTGAATGATGCTACTTCTCCCACACTACCAATTAACATTGGTGTTCCACAGGGTACTTGGTCGTCCACTCATTCTAATTCACATTCTACCAAATACAACTTAATACCTGAAGTCAATTATATTTGCTAATGACAACTTCCATTTTCTTAAAATAGTAACCCACTAATCCTAAATACACTGTAATACAGTGAACACATTACTAAAATAATGTCGATTTGTGGCAGTTAAATTTGCACTTAATACATTTTTCAGTGTTGTCTGGAAATAAGCCCACCAATGGAATTGAACTAAGAATTAAGACTACTCAAATTGAGAGAGTAAATGGAAAATTCCTTGGTGTTCATATCGACAACAAACAATTTCAACTGCCACATACAAAATATAACCAAAAAAGTTTCTAAAACAGTAGGTATTCTCTTAAATCCAATTACTTGTCTATCCATAAATCACCTATGGCATCTATGCTTAGGGATCTACAACTCCTTAAAAGACTCTTTGACCCTTAATTACTAAACATAAATCAGTAATTAGAACAATAACAAACTAATCCTATACAGTATTCAGTACCATTCCTGAAATCCATGAGTATGCTAAATATCACATCACTTCATACAGTCCCAAGTGTGCTCAATATCTATAAAATTCTGAATTGCAATATTAATCATGACCTTAAACACTTTCTAGAGGGCTGTAACAGAATAGATAGGCACCATACAAGAAATAAACTTCTATTTGATATTCCAAGAGTACAACTTAATTTGCAAGACAGTTCAGCTTCTGTTAAAAGGTCCTTAATTAAACTGAAAATGTCCTCTCAAATTAAATTAAGAACTGTACTTCTCTCAATCAGTTTAAGAAAGAAACTAAATAATATCTAACATTATGTAAGCAATTTTACTCATTTCCTCACCCAACATGTTAATCTGTATTTTGCTGGTATTGTAAACAATACTATATTTGAACTGTTGCTAAAAACCAGTTTCTAAATATCACAAATTTTAAATCATTTGCCAAATCTCTTAAAAATGAAATCATATTCACTTACTCCTTGTTTAGTATTAAGTGCTACCCCATTAAATTTATAAATAAATTGCCTAATTATGTTTACATTATACAGTACCTTAAACACTACACATTAGTGGCTTCATATAATTTAACTTTATTACCTGTTAATTCTCCACTATCATGTATCAAATGTATTTTTATATACTGCATAGACATTGTTATTTTTAATATTTTAATGGACAGACAAAACAGTGTCATGCAAGAGGTATATAGGGATGAGAAAAGAAAAAATTGTATCAAGACGAGACTAAAATACACGTCAAAGATTAGTTCAGAAGTGAAATGAGTGAATGAGGAGCTTGAAAGAAAAATTAACACATTTCAGAAGTTATTACCAAAAGCAGGCACCAAGCCTAATTTATTTCAGACACCTATATTATATATAGAAATGGAAGAAAGTTAACCGGTTAAGAAGAAATAAAGCTGGAGGAAGTACTGAAAAAGTGAGATGAATGGAATTGATAACAGTTCAAATTGTAAACATGATTGATTTTGCGGGAGTGAAAAAGAATATGCCTATGGAAAGAATATGCACATCAGCACAGATGCAATAATGTGGGGAAAGCCATAAGTATTGATGAAATATATTCAGAAAATTAAATGCAAATGAATATTTGAAAGACTTGACTGCACCTTTTCTTTTAAGAATTTATGCAAAAACAAAAATGTTTTGAGTAAAGAAAATCAGGTTTTTGGCTGGACAATGAAAGCCAGGGTTATAGGAGAATGAAATAGGAATAGATATAGATAATAGATGAAATCAGGAATGGCATGTTAAGTTACAAATCCTGGGAAGCACTCAAACTTTGTACAAAGTTTGTGATATTGCTGTAGTGGTTTTGTCAAGTGCAGCAGATTTTTCTTGCTCAAATTCCTTACTTTTTAAATGCACGAAATGACAAAAGGTGGTGCTCATAAGCCAATGCTACCTACCAATATGCCTTCAGCTAACCACTTCAATATTCGTAATAGTTCAGCCATCATTTAGTTTGCTATTTAAAGCATAAACATTCACTAATAGTGTTTTAATGTTCTACTAGCTGGGGATTGAAGTGAATCAAGGGGGGTACTTTTGAGCCCAATCTTTACCGTTTGCAGGAGGTCCATTAACTGAAAGGATTTGTGCATGTAGGTTCTGTCATGTAGGCAATGCATGTGCAAGTGTCAGCAATGCAGACAAATCTCTTGATAGTGCACCCACCATAAGGGGCCATGAAACTAAGCTTGCCATTAGTAAATCAGGGAAATACAAATACCTTCTGCAGGACAAATTATAAACTTTTGACTCTTACTACTGAAAATGTGCACTTGATAACACGTTTGTGCGACTTCAAAGCCATGGAACCCTAATACAGTAAATCAATCTCATCAGAACCAATAACCTTAAAACTGAAAAAGTAAACATCAGCCTCTACGTTTCTCACGTCCATGATGTGATGAGAAGCAATAGCACACCATGTCCATGATGCAGTGTTAAGCAGTAGTGTACCATGTCAATAGTGAGATGATGCAGGAATGTATTTTGCCCCGGTTATGTCATTAATTTTGATGTTACTTAATAGTGTTTGTAAATGAGAAAATCAGTAGGGTCCCACTGAGGAGAATTCAAACCGATGTGCTGGATACTGTACTCCCAGGAATACAAGGTAACTACAGATCAGTGTTTATAAAGCAACTGCATTAGCCAGAAAATTATTATCCATCACATACCCTTTTACTAAGGCATATTACTGGCCAAAGAGAACAACCACAGGTACACAAACAGAAGCAGCAGCCACAGAGAAGCCATCGAGCAGATACTGGTAGTGTCTTCCTGAGAACTGTGTTTACACGCCCTACTGAGCCTGTAAATTCTTCTGGAGCTAATCTGCCAGTCAATGCACTTGGGAAATCTCGACAAAAGCGGTTACTTAGGCCAAACCTGCAATGAAAATAAGCCACTGATTAAATACATCACATACTCCTCCAATACTCCTACATACTACAGCAAAAGTAAAATTTAAGTACAGTAGTTACAACTTTATGTACCCTTTATGTACCACTACCATTTTCAATTCTTAAAATGTATAAGATTTCACATTTCCATGCAGTTACAGAGTCCCTAATTTATGACCAATATGCATTCCTAATTTTCTATCGCATAGACTTCATATCGACTTGATAATGGTCCAGGGCAGACCAAAACATCATTGTTTCTCCATTTTCTGATGCGTGGTTTGGTAATGGTATCTTTAGCTACGTTATTGTGACTCATCGTCTGCATATTGAAGATGAACTGACTAGACTCTAAAGAGCTCTGCACTATTTGATTATGGGATAAGTTTTTATTTGTACTGTTCATACAAATCAGGTTAAAAAATTAATGAAGAGCCCACATATGTAAACTCAAATAGATGAACACCCAATGAGCTAGAAACCAGCATACATATACAGTATAGATTAGATAAAGATTTATCAAACAGCCAATTCTTAAATTATTTTTAAGAAAGTAATGGGCTTCCTTAAAAAAAAAAGATCATTGTAGTAAATTTTCAAACAATAGACAAGGACAAAATTTAGAGGCGGGAAAACGCTGTGGCTACTTACCTCGTTACCTTTAAAACAGCACAATGTAAAATAATTAATTCATACATCAATCTCTTTATAATTATTCTACATTATCAAATGTTTTTCACTTTATTAAATTTTTAAATTAGTTTATGTACTCTGCCTAGCTATTCAGAGCTTAAATATAGTACGTTTTTTTTTTTATATAGATTTACTGCAGCCTGGCTGAGCACCAGCCTTCCAGTGTATTGCCCAATTATTTTGTATTATTTTATATCCCTGTCGACTCTTATGGCAAAATTTAAACCAAGCAGTATATCACTCGTCACGTCAGTGCTGAACACACCTAATGAAACTCATGAACAAACTCTTTACCACAGAAAAATAAGCAGACATCGCTTCACCCCTGTACCGACATGTTTATATATAAATCTTAATGCTTTTGATATGAACAACTGTGCTTCTTATTTCTGCACAAACCATCCTAGTAGAATACAAAATAATTTAATACATGAACCAGCCACAGTACAGAAAAGTTTGAGAAGTGGATGTGATAAACTTTTCAAGTCTCAGGAAGTATGTGATATTCAAGCAAAGCACTAAACACTTCGTTAAAATGTTCTTGTTAGTTACATGTGCATAAGAGCCTCGTTAAATATTCCTTCCAGACCCATATGTGTTGCAGAAAGTCGCGAGGGCAAAGCTCCAGCTCCAGGCCCTATTGGGGAGACAATGACACCATACCAGATCCCACTGGCTGCCTTGCGAGTCTTAAATACTCCCTCACTTACACGGTAATGTTGCCTGCACCTCTAATGATGACAGGCTCAGGCGTCTGTGTGTAGGACTCTAGGGACGAGGAAGAATTATCCTCCTCATCCCTCTCGATGGTGTTGATGGCATCGAAATCTGCCATCTTTCTGTTTACACTAACACACGCAGAGGTCGCCGAGTATAAACTATTTCACAATCTCATCACCATAACGCGTCAAAAACTTTTAAAAATTGGCAAATAATAATAATTATAGCATTTCGAATAAATTATAAAGATAAGCGGCTGTCTCTACGGGTGACAACAGCGGACTGGAGACATAATGACTTGGTGGGTTAAGTAATAACCCGGTGGTGTGCTGGAGGACCAGACATCGCTGCCAACCACCAATCACAACATGAAAACAAGTGACGCAATTGACCCTTGTGACCAATCACGGGGCGATGTGACCGTGACGTCAGGCCCGCTCTGTTTACCAAGGCTATACCCAGCCACATGTTAATAGTTAGGTTTTACACAGTTCAATGTTATCGCACTGGTCAACGTTCACTTATCTCTCTATTATTCGTTCCCCCGGTGTTCCTCCTCGGCTGAAGACTTTATCCACCAATAGTGTGCTAAATATATAAACACGAAACAGTGGACACAAATTTAATAAGTTTAGAATAAAAAAAAAATTATTAACAAGCTTAAGTATACACAGTAATGTGCTGCTACCGTATTCTATACGAAGGATTACAGAGTGTAGATCAAAAACTAGCTATAAGTTTATATAATATCTACATCTCACAGGATGGTTAGTCATACATGGAATCAGGAGAGACCATGAAGTGTAAGGATGATCTATTAACCTGCACTAGCAAAGTCTGGGTACAGCACAAGAATATCTTCCAATATTCGTGTGTGTATGAAGTAGTAACAGAGCAGAGTAACATGAGGGACACAAAGTACCTCATACCCCTCAGGGTTGCCAGGTCCAAATTGCTGGAAGTAGCGAGCTGACGGTCTAAAAGTAGCGAATTTGTAATAAGAGTAGCCCAATTTTTTGTTTAGTGACTAATACGGGTTTCAAAGTAATATATTTTGATATATAGAGTACACTACACGATGTTAATTGATTTATTAATATTATTTCTGCACACACACACATATATAATATATTTACACATTATATTTATATAATTTTTTTAACCTAAAAGGGGTACCACCTCCGGTGCAAGTGTAGGGACCCATAGCCTCAGAGAAGAAAATAAAGAGTACCCAGAGAAGATCATGTGGATCCTCACTGAACACTTTGATATTTTCTTCTCCTACCACCCTTATTCTTTTAGTACGTGTGAATATATATCTAACTTTATTTTAAAATTTCACTACACAAAGAGCTAGGGTAATGCACAATCTGAAGCCCAAATGACAACCCCGGAGCCCAACCAGTTGTGTAACCGGAGACCGACCAGTTGTGTAAACGGACCCTGACCAGTTGTATAACCATAAGCCTAGCAAGTATACATCTCATCCAACTCCCACAAAGCTAAACAGTCCCAAAGCACAACCAAACTCCATTCCTAGCTCGACCAAACAAAAATCTCCTTAGCCCTACCTAAAACCCTCCACTTGCCCTAGACACCAACTCTTGAGCCATAGCAAACAATTGAACTATATACAAAAAAAAGAAACCCGGATTTCTAGCAAACATATAAACAGAGCCTTAGCAAACAAACCTGGAGCACTAGTACACAAACAACCATTGGAGCACAACCATGCACGAACCAGAGAACGACCATGCACAACCCAAAACCCAACAAGTCACACCCCTGGAGTAATGTAATCGTAACCCGACAGGTTGTGTAACCGGAGCCCGACCAGTTATTTAACCGGAGCCCGACCAGTTATTTAACCGGAGCCCGACCAGTTATTTAACCGGAGCCCGACCAGTTGTGTAACCGCACGCCTAGGTCTACTTAGACTGTAGATGGTGCGCCCCCACATGAATTATTACATCCAGGCATGGAGAGCTCATCTTCAGAAAGATATAGCTGCTCTGGAGCCATGTCTTACCAGAGCTATGGAGCTATGTCTTACGACAAAAATCATACCAGAGCTTAGTCATCTGTTGTATCAGGAACGGGCTATGGTGAGCCCGTAACTTACCTGGCACAGGAGCGGGGCAGGTAGCACACGGGCTATGGTGAGCCCGTAGGGGACTTACCTGGCACAGGAGCGGGGCTGTGTGGAATGTGATCTTCGGTCGTAAAAGGATATACTGCGTGCTGTGCTCGCATTTAAATTGTCAGTCTATGGCTGCTATCACGGGGTGCTTCTTTGTGTTGCATCTGACCATAAATAATCATCATTGAGTTGCTTAACATTAATAGCCCAAATTAGCCCAACTTGCTTTTAAATTAGCCCAAAAAGTAGCAAGTAGCGAAATTAAAAATTTGGGAGCGCGGGGCTCTCAAAAGTAGCCCAATTCGCTACTTGTAGCCCAATCTGTCAACCCTGTATTCACTTTATGCTTGCTTATATTCCGTGACTACACCTCAGCTTCCTCCACTAGGATAGGAGGATGGAAGAACTATTACCTGTAATTAGAGAAGAGAGTATAGCTTCTGCGATTAGTGCTAATTAGTTACGCCATTACCTTGAGGTTACCTTGAGGTTACCTTGAGGTGCTTCCGGGGCTTAGCGTCCCCGCGGCCCGGTCGTCGACCAGGCCTCCTGGTTGCCGGACTGATCAACCAGGCTGTTGGACGTGGCTGCTCGCAGCCTGACGTATGAGTCACAGCCTGGTTGATCAATTAAGCTCATTAAGCTTAATGAGAAGTATATATTGTTTATAAAACCAGTATATTGTTTGTACTCGCTACATAAATTGAAATTGAAATAAGTTTATTGAGGTAAAATAGGTGAAGTCACAGTGAGAGGTTGTGTTAACCGGAGCTCCTGAGTGTTGTTATATTATCATAGCAATATGGAAGTTGTAGTTAAGGACCTGGTGACTCTAGTGGGAGCCCTGAGGACAGAGTTGGACTCTCTGCGGGAGGAGGTGCGTCAGCTTAAAAAACAACGAGAAGTAACGAAGGAGGAGACCAGCAGTAAAGGGACCTCGTCTTGGAGAGTTGCGAAAGACAGGGGCCTTAAGAAGACTTTGATAAAGCCGCCTTCAAACGCCATAGCAACTTCTAATTCATTTGACGTTTTGGAGGACGAGTGCTGTGGTGAGACTGCGGATCGCGCAAAAGGGAAAGCAACGAAGAGAAAGGAAGCGCAGGCCCCTCAGAAAGTAAAGGAAGTACCTAAGCAAACATTAGTTGTGGGAGATTCCCAGATAAGGTATTTGGATAGAACGTTTTGTGCTAGAGATAGGGGGAACAGGTTAAGGGTTTGCTATCCCGGAGCTGGCATTGGTGATATTATAAACAACATGAATGATATTATGGCTGGTAATGGGAACAATCCCATTATTTGCATTAGCGTGGGAGGAAATGATGTTGGTCGAGTTAGGAGTGAGGAACTGATGCAGAGGTATAAAACAGCCATAGAGTTAGTTAGGAGCAAGGGAGGAATCCCGATCATATGTGGCATTCTTCCAAGAAAGGGAGTGGGAAATGAATGGATATCGAGGGCACTTGGTGTCAATTGCCGGCTGGAAAGATATTGCAAATCAAATGCAATATCTTTCATAGACAACTGGGAACACTTCTATGGAAGAAATGAAATGTATGCTCGTGATGGGGTGCATCTATCGAGAGCTGGGGTTGTTGCTGTTGCGAACTCGTTAGAAGAAGTGGTTAGAGGTGTTTGTTTGGGTTTAAACTGTTAGTAGATAGAGGTATGGGAATTGATTTGGAGGAAGGAGGTAATAAAAGTATGTGTTTGTGGGAGAAAGGAATTGGCAAAACGATCAGGGAAAGAGAAGGTCCGCAAAATAACAATTCACTTAGGGTATATTACACTAACAGTAGAAGTCTAAGAAATAAAATTAACGAATTAAATGCTCTTGTCTGCACAGAAAAAATAGATATTATTGCACTTACCGAAACGTGGATGAATGTAGAAAATAGAGAACTATTAGCTGAATATCAAATATATGGATTTAAACTATTTCACACAAATAGATATATTAGACGAGGAGGTGGAGTAGCCATATATGTTAGGGACAATTTGAAATGTAGTCTCAAAGAGGGAATCAAAACAGAGCCACACACAGAAACTATTTGGATAGAATTAAACGAAAAAGCTAATAATATTATAATAGGAGTAATATATAGGCCACCAAATTTAGACAGAATGGAAGCAAAGCATCTATGGGATGAAATATCTAGAGCATCTAGATCTAACAGTATTTATGTCATGGGTGACTTTAATTTTAGCGGAATAAACTGGTTGAACAAAACAGGGAATAGTGAAGCAGAAGATTTTCTAGAATTAATTGACGATTGCTTTCTTACGCAACACATTAAGGATCCAACACGGGAAAATAATATTTTAGATTTAGTGTTAACTAACAGGGAAACGCAAATTAATGACATCGAAATAGGGAGTGAGCTAGGGAGCAGTGATCACAAAGAAATCAGATTTAGCATAGAATGGAATAGACCAGTAGGAGAAAATTCTGTTAAAGTGCCAGATTTTCGAAAAGCTGATTTTAATAGCCTAAGAAATTTTTTGGGTCAAATTGATTGGAAACTCTTGGGTATGGGGTGTGGGCCGGTCTTGGAGCGAGACATGAACCCAGCGATAGGTGACTTAAATGGGGATTTCGATGTGGATTCAATATATAACTTATTTAAGAATATTCTAAACAGAGCACAGGAACGTAGTATACCATACAAATTGAATAGATCGAATACTAATGACCCAAAGTGGATAACAAAGAATTTGAAGAACCTTATAGGTAAAAAGAGAGCTTGGTACAAAAGGATTAAAAATGGGGAGGTCACTTTAGAACAGGAATTCGTACAACTGGTTAGAAATGTTAAAAAAGAGATAAGGAAAGCAAAAAGAAACTATGAAGTTCGCATAGCAGAGCAAGCAAAGACAAATCCTAAAGGGTTTTTTCAGTTATATCGTACCAAGACTAGGGAAAGGATAGGTCCATTAAAAACTGAGACAGGTCAAATAACAGATAGTGATGAAGAGATGAGTAGTATTTTTAATAAATATTTTGTATCTGTATTTACTAAAGAGGAACTTAACAATATGCCTTCAGCCGAACAAGTCTATGTGGGTGGGGACGAGGACAGGTTGACGAGTTTAGCAGTTACCAAGGAGGATGTTCTTAAACAAATAGTAAAACTCAAACCAAACAAATCCCCAGGGCCGGATGAAGTGTTTGCCAGGGTGCTTAAAGAATGCAAAGAGGAGCTTTGTGACCCACTGTCAATCATATTTAATAAATCAATAGAGTCAGGCAGAGTGCCAGAGTTTTGGAAAGTTGCTAATGTGATACCAGTTTTTAAGAAAGGAGATAGATCACTTGCGTCTAACTATCGACCAATTAGCCTAACGTCTATTGTGGGAAAGTTACTCGAATCTATAATAGCAAATAAAATTCGTCTTCATCTTGAAAAACATAAATTAATAATTGAGTCGCAACATGGTTTTATAAATGGCCGTTCATGTTTAACAAATTTGTTATCTTTTTATTCTAGCATTGTTGAGGCAGTTGATAGTGGTAAGGATTGCGATGTTGTATACCTTGACTTTAGCAAAGCTTTTGATACAGTGCCACATGAAAGACTGATTAAAAAGATAGAGTCTCATGGTATTGGGGGTGCTATATTAAGCTGGATTAGGGCATGGCTATACCAAAGGAAACAGAGAGTTAGTATAAATGGAATCAAGTCAGAGTGGGAAAATGTTGTAAGTGGAGTGCCTCAAGGCTCTGTCCTGGGACCTCTGTTGTTTATAATTTATATAAATGATTTAGATTCAGGTTTGAGTAGCAACATTTGCAAATTTGCCGATGATACGAAAATCGGTAGGGAAATTAATTCGGAGGAGGACTCACTATCACTTCAAGTTGATCTAGATAGGGTTTTGAAATGGTCAAAGGATTGGCAGATGCAGTTTAATGCTGATAAATGTAAAGTTCTGAGGTTAGGTAATGATGATAGAGTTACAAGATACGAGCTAGATGGTGTTGTGATTGCGAAGTCGGATTGCGAAAGGGATCTGGGAGTTATGATTAGTAAGAATTTAAAACAAAAGGATCAATGCATAAATGTTCGTAATAAGGCAAATCGGACACTTGGATTTATTAATCGCAGCGTTAGTAACAAGACACCTGGTGTGGTTCTCAAGCTATACCTTGCTCTAGTTAGGCCCCATTTAGATTATGCAGTTCAGTTTTGGTCGCCATATTATAGAATGGATATAAATTCACTTGAACGTGTCCAGCGTAGGATGACTAAGTTAATTCCCCAAATTAGAAATCTTTCATATGAAGAAAGATTAACAAAGCTTAAGTTGCATTCACTGGAAAGGCGAAGAGTTAGGGGTGACATGATAGAGGTTTACAAGTGGATGAATGGACATAACCGGGGGGATATTAGTAGGGTATTAAAAGTATCAACACAGGACAGAACACGAAACAATGGGTATAAATTGGATAAGTTTAGATTTAGGAAAGACTTGGGTAAATACTGGTTCAGTAACAGGGTTGTTGATTTGTGGAACCAATTGCCGCGTAACATTGTGGAGGTGGGGTCCCTCGATTGTTTCAAGCACGGGTTGGACAAGTATATGAGTGGGATTGGGTGGTTATAGAATAGGAGCTGCCTCGTATGGGCCAATAGGCCTTCTGCAGTTACCTTTGTTCTTATGTTCTTATGTAATACACACAAAGGGATGAGGTAGCTCAATCTATTCTCACCCCGTTCTTGCTACATATGTATTGTGAGCAGCACATACACCACTGAATTTGTTAATAATATTTAGTATTACCGTCTGTCTGACCGTAGTATCATCTATAAACTCAATATATTAGTACACTATATAAATAATTATTCAACACAAAGCTGCTATTAGGACAATATCCAACTCTGGCCCCAGACATCACTCGGTACCCCTACTCAAATCTCTGAATATGTTAGACATTAAGTCACTGCACATTCTCTCATGTGTATTATACATATATAAAACGCTAAACTGTAATGCCAATCCTGACCTCAAAAGCTTCATAGAAGGTTGTAACAGAACCCATGAGCACCACACCAGAAATAAATACAGTTTTGATATTCCTAGAGTACGACTTAATCAAACTAAAAATGCTCTACAAATCAAGGGACCCAGATTGTGGAATGACCTTCCCAACCATGTTAAAGACTGTACCTCTCTCAACCAGTTTAAGATAAAAACGAAGCTATACCTAATAAATTCCCTGTAACCTACCTTACCCCTCTAATGTCATCCAATGTCTGTTTTTTTTTTTTTAAAGAGCGCTGTTTGTCGACAGAATTGTATTTGTGCTGCTTTTTCAGCTATGTTTTCATTCCATGTTTTCATTTTACTCTTTATGCTCAATTAGTATTAAGCTTTAGTCATTTAAGTTTTTTATGCCCGAAACGCTTTGCGTAATAGTGGCTTTAGGCATTGTATGTACTAGCCCTAACTATAAATCCATCACTCTTTGTAAAATCTCTTTTATGTATGTACCTTACCTAAATAAACATTTTGATTTTGATTTTGAAATGGTAGCTGGTATGTCCACAACATTTTCTTAAATTCACATTACTAGCGACAGCTGTCATCATACACACTAATATAAAGCTATTTATCAACTATTTTATTTAATTAAAGAGTTCAGTGACAAGTTACATTTTTAATAAATAAAATAAATATTATGAAAGAAAGTAAAGTTTATAATATAACAACATTTCCATTTACATTATATACTTAATCCCTTTTTGTGTTCGAAAATATTAGCCAATTTACTAATAACTTTATTATAAAAGATGTTGTATATGGCAAATATGTTCAGGTAATATATTATAGTGTTATTTTTGAGTGTGAGTGCGTGTGTGAGGGGCGAGAGGAGGACGAGGCCCGCCAGCAGGAGGCGAGCGTCTGTTGTGGCTGCCATCAAATCTGTGAAGTCACTTCCATAGCAAGATGGGCTTCATCACATCTGCAGGTAGTGTGCCCTCTCCCTCTCCTTCCCCGGGGCCGTGTTGGGCGCCGGGGGCAGGCACAGGTCGGCCGGGAGCCAAGGAGACGAGTAGTGAGGTGTAATATGGAGGAGGAGGAGTAATAATATGTGTAGTGTAGGAACCGTGGGCCGCCAGACCTCTGGTGTCCAAGTACCTGTTTTGTCAACTCTCCTCTCTCTTCTTCCCTCTCTCTCTCCCTTTCTCTGTCTCTCCCTTTTTCTGTCTCTGTCTCTTTATCATGGACAGCTCTAAACACTGCAAGCTCTCTGTTTCATTCATCACAGCCGCTATAGCTAAAATTGTAAAGTTAATGGAGTGCTTCACTATTGGTGTGGAAGTTTGTCATGATAGACCAGGATCACTGACAGGGTTCACAAAGGCCGCCAGGATGTGTCGTGGTGTGTTATTGCTGCTCTTTGTAAACAACCCTAACTTAACCTAATGAAATAAAAAAAATTCTCGGATGGGGCAAATAGTTGGGTATGTTTCCTTTCTCCTAATGCTTCTTGTCACAGTAAATAGGTGTCTGGAAGGTAGGCGACTGTTGAGGGGTTGCACCCAGGGGGAGGGTCTGTAGTTTGACCTGGGGGAGGGGGGAGGGGCTGAATACCAGCCTAACGTATATATTTGCATACACCGGCTTCCTGTTCCGAAAAGCAAATTAAAATTGCTATTATATACGGCACACTGTGAGGTGCCTGTGACATCATCACCTTGCCTGCAGGAATCTTTTTAAGGTCCAACCACTTGGGTTGGACGGTAGAGCGAAGGTCTCGCTTCATGCAGGTCGGCGTTCAATCCCCGACTGTCCAAGTGGTTGGGCACCATTCCTTCCCCCCGTTCCATTCCATTCCAAATCTTTATGCTCACTCCCTTCCTAGTGCTATATAGTCATAATGGCTTGGCGCTTTCTCCCTGATAGTTCAATTCAATTAAGGTACTACTGTTTGCACACTTGCACACAAATCCTAATTTTTTAGCTGCTATATTTTGTATTTGATCAATTTTCTACACTTGCTCTACACACTTCTTTCACACACTGGACTGAAATTCTTAATTTGAATTTTTTTTTTTTAAGTGACCTGTGTCCACATGAAATGGGAAAATTTTAGATAGTACTGTATAATTATTTATTAGTGCAATATGTTCAGTAAATTCTTACCGGGATCTTACCTGGAGATGGTCTCGGGAGTTCTTCTACTCCCTGAGGTCAGATAGTTTATTCATTATATACCCTGTAATTGATTTTAACTGGTAGTAACCAATGGATAATTTACTGCTGGTGTTTGCATTTCTCCTTCAGTTTATTAGTTAAAATGTTATTGTATAAATTCAGTACAGTATTTAGTACATGCTCATTCACTTTGGTCTAGTTGGTGGAGGGACGTCTTTGCTTCTTAGAGTTGGCGTTTGATCCCTGATGGTCCAAGTGCCTGGGCACCATTTTTTATGTCTCTGTGTTCCTTCCAGATGCTATATAGTTATACAGTACTCGGAGAAAGTGGAGAAATATCTTATTAATGAACACTTACATAACCTAGGGATTGGGAGCATGTTGGTTACAGGCCCCAGGGGAAACTGTACTATTTAGGGACAGGATAAAATAAAATATAAATTTGCTGCTCATATATTTCGGTATACATACTGTAATACATGTATGTATCTGAATGGTGTATTGCTCTATATATTTGTATCCAGTGTATACTCAATCTTTAAGTTAACATTTTAGCTATGAAAATCAACACTTGTTGCCTAACATAATGCTGTGCATTTTAATATAAACTCTCAGAAATTTGGTCCAAGCCAAGTTAAAAAAATAGGTACACTCTCTCTCTCCCTATGCTCTATAGATGCATCTATAGAGGGAAACCTAGATCTACTCTGCATCTGCTGTACGTCAAGAAAGCTTGGTTATTCCCAATACAGTATAAAGTTTTTAAAATTATTCTAGGTGCTTAACATATCTCTGCCCAAAATGGTAACTTGAGATGTTCTCACACCAGAATAAATTGGCCTTTGTGTTGTATTGTTAATAAACCAAAAAAAAATTACAGAAGCAAATATCTACTTATTTGGGTTTTGAACTTTTGTACTACTGTATTTAGTTTTGTACTGTACTATTTTAATTTCATTTCTATTTCGATCTTTGAGGTTTCAAAGATCGTGTCACCAGATGTTTCGTAATACAGTGCTTTATGCACTCGCTACCATTGCAGGAAATGATGTATGTTCATCTGTTTTGCCATCTCCTCTATTTTCTATGCTCAAATTACCTTTAATATCATTTTTTACCAGTTTAAAGAATAGGGAAATTTTGTTTCCAATTTTCTCAAATGTCTACAAAATATTCAGCATTTTTAAATGTTTTATTGGTAGCAAGAATAAATCATAATGCATACTAGTGTTTCAAATTTTGTCCTCACACAGCGGGCATCCTGGCCCTGCTGGATGAGAATGAAGACCAACTACGGGTGTTTGCACTGGAGAGACTTAATGAGATCACAGACACCTTTTGGCCAGAAATAGCAGACTCCATACAGAAAATGTGAGTTCCTGGTTTTTTGTTGTTGTCCTTTTACTTTATATTGTATATTGAAGCAAAGTTTATTTGTACTGGATGTGGAATAATTTGTTTATATACAATGTTTTGGGAAACTTATGAATTAAATAAAAGCTGGTCCATAAAATTATATCACAGGTTTGTAGAATCGGTACTTGATGAGATATTAACGAAAATACAGTATATTGATGGCTAAAGTTGTGGCCTGGCCCCCCCCCCCCTAGAGATCAGCCATCTCAGCACCAGTTGTCAGCCAGATAATTATATTGCCCATTTTAATAGGAGTTTCACCAATATATACATGTGTGTGTGTCATATTTTTACTATACCCACTTTCCTCTATGCGTAGTGTCTTTTGCTCATGTGATTAATAATTAACCTGATCTCACACCTAACCTCAAGTGATTGGGCTCACAATAAAAATTGCTTCTGGTCTCCTTTCACGGTTTCTGCGGCTTCTGCGTTCAGAAAGTTGTTACAGTGGAACCTTGAGTGACGAGCGACTCCAGTTCCGAGCATTTCGAGTAACGAGCGAGCCAATCGCAGAAAATTTGTCTCAATTGACGAGCTTTCACTCACTTAATGAGCAAACCACATGGTGCTTCCTAGCGTTCCCGCTGCTTCTCGGACGCCTCCGACGACAGTGTTGTTTTTTCGCAAGACGAGCGTTTCACATTACGAGCTCGGTGTCGGAACGGATTAAATTTGTTAATCGAGGTACCACTGTAGTTGGTTTACCCCTCTTCTCTAATTATGGTCACCATTACATTGTAGGATCTCCACGTTGGTGTGTTCTGCTAATCCAACAAGTGTGGAGCTTTATTTTGAATTGTAACTGATTATAGTTTTCTTTTCCAGGGCTATGTGCTGTTGTGTGGCCATTCTTTGTTTTTGCATTGACTTGGAAAAACTTGTATGGCAATGATTATGTGTGGTTCTTCAGAAAGTTCCTGTAGATGATGTGTTTTGGAATTACTAAATATAAAATAAAAGTATTGTACATGCACTGTGTATATTTAAATCATAATACTGTACAGTAATTAGTTATCATTGGGGTAGCGATATTGCACCTATTGATTTTAACATAAAATTTTTTGGAGTGTCAATGTTTGAGTTATACAGTACTTATCTGGAGAATGTCTTCATGTATTGCACTGATATTTTCAGCACTATTGTGTGGTTGTGTAAGGATGGTCTTTATTGTTATTGGGTCATGTATATCTCGGTAGTTCATTTTTTTAGTCCTTTTTAACAAAGCTTGAGTAGAGATCTCAAGTGATATCTTAAAATTTAATACTGTTAACAGTAGCAGCACTGAAATCTATATACTCATGCTTTGGTGCCAGGATATAGAATCATGGTAAAACTAATATTTGTCTCATAATAGGGATATTTGATACAAGTTGAACCCAGTATAGAAATGTTACAAAGAAAATAAGCATTGCCTGTAGTAATTTATTTTTAATGATGTTCATTTTTTTCTTCCACAGTGAAAGACTTGAGGAAGATGGAGATTTTCCAAAGCAAGAGTTGGCTGCTCTGCTTGTGTCCAAAGTGTACTTCCACTTGGGGTCTTATTTGGACTCGCTCACATATGCTCTCCGATCTGGTCCTATGTTACACCAAGACCCCAATCAACTATACATTGACACTATCAAAGGTATTCATTTCTATATTATTATTTTCCTATAGAATAATGTGTGACGGTAACGCGTTGGTGTTCGGCTGTTCAAAGCTAAGGGTATGGCCTCGTCACATAGAATAAAAAAAAAATAGAAAATCTGGAACTTCGTCTGTGGTAAGGTAAGGAGAAGACACACAAAACACAAGTAAATTTTAACAATGGAATTTTAATTACGTTAGATAAGCAAAACATGAATAAAATGGACATACAAATTCGTATAATAAAATCAATCAATCAAAATAATAAGAATAATTAAATGAAAAAATGAAAAGTTACGTTAAGACAAGTGAGCAATAACAAGCTGTGCAATATACAAGAAAATGAGAGGTGCAGGAATATTGGCTTTAAGCTATCACCTCTCTTAGTACACGTAAGCCAAAGCTCCGTCTACTAGGAAGACGTGTTAACCGTATGAAAGCACTGAATATTCTGAGGACTGAGGTCGTGGCGGCCCCAGACATCAAGTAGTATAGTGGGTGGAGTGCAGTTGCAGCCAGACCGGCGGCCAATCAGCGAGGAACCGGCAACAAGACAGGTAGTTTGGCGGTTTGAGGTGAGGCAGGTGTTCCTGGCTGCATACGTTTTGCTCTCTGGCAAACGACATGTTGTTGTCGTTGGACATTTCTTCCATAGTAGTTTTATATAGATGCATCGCCGTATTTTTGGAGGGAAGAGCAGGCTCAATCTCTTGAAGGAGATTATCGTCACAAATGTAACTTCAGTACATTAGTACTGTATTTTATATGCAGTCCTTTTAGTTTTTAAGCACGAATAATTTGAAAGATTAGGCCATGGTAACAACTATTTGTTGCCTGAGGTCTACGCTTTTAAAGAACCGTATTATGGTCATTATGTATAGTTTTCCATTTGGTGATACTGTACCTTTGTACTTACATTGTGATGATTTTGGCGCGTACCCCCGGGCCCGGTCCTCGACCAGGCCTCCAAATGAATGATAACAAACATTCACTTGATAAAATATGTCGGAGCATCTATCACCTGTTCTTTAGATATTAAATGTGGATAAACACATACCACACTCAGTGCAAAGCTGATTCAGTAGCACACCAAATTATTTTTTGTTTAATTTAAAAGTTTTGCATCAATGTAAACAAAACATAATTGCACTGGATAGTAATACCTTGTTAAGCCATTATGGAAGCATAACAACAACTAACTTGTTACAGAGACAGCTGCTCTACTACCAGTTTATAGGTGTTTGAGTTTCCATCCTAGATGTTTTATGCTCTTAACATATTGTCTCCATTTGCCCATTACACAGCCATTATATAGAACTGTCCCCCTCTACCATTCCAAATTACCTTTCAGACACATAGTTATTATTTATTATATAGTCTTTTAGTTCTGGTTCTAAAAATATTAAATAGGCAACGTAGCCTTTGTTATAACCTACAGTATTCTAATCTTATAGCCTTTGCTACAGTCTATTCTAATATAAGATTATTATGCGAGCATTGAAATTTCTAATGTTCTGTTTTCTTCCACCAGTTCATGCCATTGATCATTACATCAAAATACGTGCTCAGAAGGATGCCAAGATGGATCCACGGTTAGAGACACTATTAAATAATATGTTTCAACGCTGCATCGAAGACCAACAATACCGTCACGCTATTGGAATAGCCCTTGAAACTCATCGAATGGATTGGTTCAAAGAAGCCATCATGACATCAGTAAGTAGAGTTAAGAGTACTGTACAGCCTAAAGAAAAGGGGGGAATAATATAGTATAATATAAGGTTATAGATTTATTGCAGGATGTGATTCCAAAGCTCAAATGTCAGAATTTACAAGGTATTATTATGCTGTGTTTTATTATAGATAATGAAAAGAAGAATGACGTATGCATTTCGTATTTTCCTACATTGCAGGATGACATTGTAGGTAGTCTTACTTACTCGTACAAGATAGCCATGCAGTACATAGAGCAACGGAAGTTTCGTGATGAGGTTTTGGAACAGCTGGTGTCATTGTATCAAGGCCTGGACACTCCAGACTATGTCAACATGTGTCAGTGTTTAATTCACTTGGACAAGCCCCATGAAGTAGCTTCAATTCTAGACAAGCTCATTAAGAATGACAGCCTCAAAAGTGAAGCAATGGTTAGTATTATATGTACTGTTTTTCTTTTCTTTATTGGTATGTATATTATATATAAGTACTTTTCAATTATTTATATTGTCAGTTTACATAAATTTGTTGCAACCCAAAATTTCAGCATGCTGTTCAGTTTATAACATTTACATTTATTTTAATTAGCTTTGTGTGATCTATATAGTCATGTGATTGTTTTAAAGTTAATGCAAATACTAAAATAAGTCTTCTGTAGTACATCCTAAATTTATTCTAACCTTTTTTTCACTTGCATAAATAACTGAAGTCATTAGTAAGTGTATGCTATCATTATTGGATGAACAAGACATAACTCCAAAATAATTATATATTTTTCTTTGCCTAATTTTATTCACACGCCCCCTGTTAACCATATTTTGTTGCTTGTAATCTAGCTTTAATAACAAAAATAAGGTACATCATGTTGCCTTTTAATTGGTTGATGCACTTCTTGGTAGGGATGTTTACAATCCTTCAATGCAGAACAACTATGGATTATGCAGCTTATGTTTGTGAACTTCTTTCTTAAGTTCATGGCATACATATTTCATTGGACAAAGGTCTGGTCATTGAAGCAATGCTTCCTTAACCCTTTGGTAGTAGGTTAGGTTGTGTGCTTTGAATCCTTATTCTGAGCTGCTTGGCTCACTTTTTCATTAAATACCTAGCTAGCCTTTTCTGTGCAAAACTTAGCACATGTATGCATGTCCAAAAGGGGTTATATTTTCATCCAATCACGAAACATCTTTATGATTTGGGATTTCTATAGGATACCTGGACTATAGTTCTTATGGGATTCCTGAACTATAGCTCAGTTACAAATGCTTCATTAATTAGGTATCCTCAATAGGAATACTGTACTTAATTCCTATATTTTTGTGTGTGATATTTGGAAAATGTCTTGGGCTATCGGAATGAAACTTTCAAGACACGAAAATTAAAATTCATAATAAGGTAATGGGCCAGGATTTGGGTAGAATATTTTGACAATTTGGTTAAAAAAAATTACCAACTTTTCTGTAAAAAAAAAAGTGGGATTGGG
The DNA here is from genome assembly GCF_040958095.1 of Procambarus clarkii. NCBI lineage: Eukaryota > Metazoa > Arthropoda > Malacostraca > Decapoda > Cambaridae > Procambarus > Procambarus clarkii. The sequence continues at coordinate 11,549,219 of NC_091188.1, read as the reverse complement.
CTGTGTTCAAAAGATGTGAATAATGCTGCCAAGTGGTTGAATTAATATTTTAAAGTCACGGATACAAACAATGAAAAGATAATTACAGTATACTCATCTTTTGTAATGAGTGGAGCTGATGAAAGAGACTGGAAGAGAGGACTCATAAGGAGAAATTTGAGAAGCTGTGAATAGGCTAGAGGAAAAAGGCACCTGGTATAGATGGAATAACTGCAGATATGTTGAAGTGATGTTTTGAAATTGTTAAGGTATGGGGATGAGGTGATGGTACACACATTGTTGTGTTATGGGGGATGAGGTGATGGTACACACAATGTTGTGTTATGGAGGGTGAGGTGATGGTACACACACTGTTGTGTTATGGGGGTGAGGTGATGGTACACACACTGTTGTGTTATGGGGGGTGAGGTGATGGTACACACACTGTTGTGTTATGGGGGGTGAAGTGATGGTACACACACTGTTGAGGTATGAGGGGGGGGGGGTGAGGTGATGGTGTACACACTGTTGAGGGATGGGGATGAGGTGATGGTACACACACTGTTGAGGGATGGGGATGAGGTGATGGTACACACACTGTTGAGGGATGGGGATGAGGTGATGGTACACATACTGTTGTGTTATGGGGGGTGAGGTGATGGTACACACACTGTTGTGTTATGGGGGGTGAGGTGATGGTACACACACTGTTGAGGGATGGGGGTGAGGTGATGGTACACACACTGTTGAGGGATGGGGGTGAGGTGATGGTACACACACTGTTGTCTTATGCGGAGGGGGTCACAGTCAGAGAGGTGGTGTTGAGAGGGCTTATACATGTTGAAGTTTGCAGATGACATAAAGCTAATGAAGAAGGTAAAAACAGTGGAGAACTGTAGTGTGTTCAAGGAAAACTTTAAACCTCAAATTAGATAAATTAATATTAAATAGATTTTAACCCAAATATATAAGGCAATGTAGATGGATTACATGATATATGAATATAAATTCTGTTTACTGCTATCAGCTAAGAACAACAATTGTGAGAGTCAAGTAGTGAATTGTGACAGTAAGGGACTCCTTTTACAAGAGGTTTCTTGTTTAGTGCAAGTGGTTTACTATTATTACAAATATATTTGGTATTTGATTGTGGTGAATATTTTATTGTTTTGATTGTTTTATTACAGGACAATGAACTAATGGCCTATCAAATTGGCTTTGACTTGTACGAGAGTGCCACACAGGATCTATTGTCTCATGTACGGCAAGGTCTGCGTACCACTGCCCCGGTACCTTCTCTTTTAAAAGATGTTGATGCCCTTACTAGTACAAATTCTTCAACGACTGCAACACCTGCTGGAGGAACAAATAATGGTGCCACTGAAGATGAAGATAAGAATGGGACAACAGCAGCCACAGATGAAGGAGGAGATGTACCCATGAGTGAAGAAAAAACACTAGATGATTTGGTATATTGCACTTCATTGTTTTAGTGAATTATACTCTCTTTTATCACTAAATATAATTGAGTTTCTAGATAAGAGTCTGCCTACAAGCCTTAACACTTTTGCTGGTGTGGTGGGCGACCCACTGCACAAGGTCAGGTCGAGCATTGCCCGTGAGCTCACCACAACACCCCAATGTTTACACTTGTCAGCTTTCTCACCTCGATGTTCTTGCTACCTTGTTCAATTTGGTATCAAATTGTTTGCAATAGAATGCTGTAATGGGATATTTGCATATAAGTATATATAAATCTCACTTTTCTATACGTTCGATGAAAACTCAATCATTTTTCCTCATGCTACATGTTTCTTCCAATGCTTTTGTCATGGATTGACTCTGTTTTTGATCAGTATCCATCTGGAAGTCGATTTGCAGTGTATATAAAGCCAGTAACAACAAATACCCGAGAAAATAACCAGAATGGGGAACTTTTCGACTCGAAGGGAGGCTGAGGCTGTTACAAGCGAGGTCAGAGGAACAGTGAGCCAACGGTGTGGGTGGGTGCCGACATGGTGGGGTCAGAATGCCACATGGGCTATACAAAGAATGGAAAGATGTTGGCGCGCATTTTAAAACAAGTCCCATAGTATTTGGACAATATATTAAATTTTTACAAATTTGTTAATTAATGACGCCGTTTGCATCATCATGGGACTCCGAATTTTTGTTCCATGACGGAATATGCTTGATCGGGCCGCAAAAGTGTTAAGACTTTCATTGCCTAATGCCACATATTCCCCCGTAAAACCTAAATAGGAAGTACATGTATGCGTGATGATGCAAATGACATCAATAATTTAAAAATTGGTAAAAATTCTGTTTATTGTCCGAATACTATGGGACGTGTTTTAAAATGAGTGCCAACTTCTTCCCATTCTCTGTATACCTCATGTGGCATCCTGACCCCACCGTGTGGGTGCCCACCCACACTGGAGACTCGCTGTTCTCGTGACAGCCGCGGCCTTCCCTCGAGTTAAAAAAGTTCCCCCATTCCGGTTATTTTATCTCGGGTATTTGTTGTTACCGGCTTTATAAACACTGGAAATTGACTTCCAGATGGATACTGATCAAGAACAGAGCCAATCCGTGACGATAGCATTGAATGAAACACGTATGAGGGTTAATGAGTTTTCATTGAAAGTATAGAGAAGTGAGACTTATATGTTCTTATATATAAATACCCTTTTACAGCATTCTATTGTGAACTATTTGGTATCAAATTGAATGACGTAGCATGAAAATTAAGGTCATAAAGCTATAAACATTTGTTGGTGGTGGCGAGTTCACGTACACCCGTTAGGGCTACCTTGGGGTGGGTGGTGAGTCGCCTGCCGTGGCAACGAAGGTGTTAAGGATGAAGACTCGTTTCATTTTAGTTCATTACAAATATTTTTTACTTCATATCTTTAAATTTAACTTCTTTTGTTTTGTTTTGCTAAAACTTGGTACATAAAGCTTTTTTTCTTGCAGATTATCTCTGCCTTCTTTCATTGCTTTAACATTTCACATAGCCATATAAATCTTCCACTTTCTGGAGGATGGGCAGGTTCAACCCCAGATATAGGAATAATATTTTTTTATTTTATTGAAAGGAACTTTACTGATGATTATCATAATGTTGTTAATACTTTACTGATACTGTCATAAATTTGACTATTTTTTCTTATTCCAGACTGAGCTTGAAAAAACTCATCAGAATCGAGTTGAAAAGCTTGCTAGGATCCTTAGTGGTGAAATGACTATTGAGCAGCACCTTCAATTTCTCATCGCTAACAATCATACAGATATGTTAATCTTGCGGCATAGTAAAGAAGCAGTTCGTGCATCGGTGTGTCATACCGCAACTGTTATTGCTAATGCTTTTATGCATTGTGGTACAACATCTGATCAGTTCCTTAGGTAAGGCATTACTTTCTTTGCTGCTATTTTTACTAGTCTTTTTATTATTATTATTTATTTATTTTATTATTCTTAATCAGCAGTCACTTGAAAAGCTTTTGGTGTACTGTACTATACAGCTTGATAGCTTTATCAAGAAGAACTTCTTCAATGGCTCACTATATAGGACATATCAACAATAAAATTTATTTCTGTGCCAGGCTGTAGTATGAAATTCTTTTGAAGGTTGGTGGTGGTTGTTTATCCATGGTAATACACAATGTATTATCTTTCTCTTTACCCAGGTGGGTACAGGAATAAACAACTTCTGTCTCCTGCTATCAGGTTTATAGTGTTCTCCTCTCATAGGTCATGCTAAGCTTTACCCTTCTAGTTTTCCTTGGGATACAACCTGCCAATTAGTTTGCAACTAGATCCCCAATTACTGTTGGACTAATTGGGGGTGAACACTTGAAGCTTCCTGGCTCGAACCTAGATTAAACCACTAGTGAAGTGCAAGGCAAGGATGGCACTGCTGTGCCTTTCACAACACCAAAATGTTGTTTTCGTTTCAATAATGTGTAGATTTGGTCATTTGCTAGACATACTATAATGAACCAGGGAAGTGAAGAAACATACATTAAGTAGAATATTGAAACTGTAATTGTATGATTGTGATTTACAACATTAATGATAACATTCTTATGTTAAATTTAAAATGTGTATAATTGCCTAGTATTGTCAAGTCGATTCAGATTTTGTCATGGTTTTGAGAGATGAGCTTTCCTCTTCCAGACTGAAACATTTTTCAGATTGTCAATTCATTGTAAATTTTAAAGGTTTCCATTATATTAAAAATCCAGTTTTTGAGGATTTACTATGTAATAATCAGGCTTGAAGTTACTTATAATTTGTGCTTTCTTGCAGAGATAATTTGGAATGGTTGTCCCGGGCAACAAATTGGGCCAAGATGACTGCAACAGCTTCTCTAGGGGTGATCCATCGTGGTCATGAAAAAGAAGCACTCACATTAATGCAAGCATACTTGCCAAAGGAATCCAACAGTCCAGGATATGCTGAGAGTGGCTCACTGTATGCCTTGGGACTAATTCATGCGAATCACGGTGCCAATATAATTGAATACCTTCTTAATCAAACAAAAGATGCCACCAGTGATGTGAGTTCTCTGCTTTTCCTGTGAAATATTGTCTTATAATTAAGTATCCCCGGTAAGGGATACCACATGATTATCGTGTCTATTTGATTTAATTGTTGTTTTCTAATGAGTTTCCATTCAATGTTTTAAATGCCACCTCACATTTACTTTTAACTTGTGACAAGTTTGGGGCTGAGGCATGGCCTCAGCTTCTAAATTGCACAATATTGCTCCATATAAAAGAATTACATTTTAAGCCACAGCATATTAACATAAAACCTTCCAAACTATGTATGGTTAACATTAGTGGTCTGGCTTCTCCATGCGTTCCCGACTACAAATGTACCGCACTCCGCAGGGTGGTCACGGGCCACTCAGTGGTACGAAAAATGTTTACAATCATTTTGTTTTCTAGGCTTTTTGTTAGGTTATAACTATAAATTTGGTGTCAAAATGTTCACATGTGAATTGTCTACAGAACACGTGCAAAAACAAAAGTGTATATATAATGGATTTTGCTCCTCTCCTCATGTTCCCAAATGTAAACATAGTTGGCTTGACAGGTCCCGCTCAGTGATGCTTAAATGGTTTACAATTATTTTATATTTTCTCAGTTATTTGTTGGGTTATAGCCAAAAATATGGTGTCAAAATGTTTGCAAAGGCATTCCCTAAAGAACCAGAGCAACAACAATGTGTATTTTCAATAAATTATGCATGAAAGAAATGAATATTTAAATGTTTATGAATAATCTTTTAACTTAGCTAGAGAGTTTTATCTGTTTTCTAGAGAATGGACAAGTTTTGAGGTTTCAAACCCACAAAATCTGATTTATTATTGTAAACAAAATTACAAAATTAGTTTGCTATATTAAGCTGGATTAGGGCATGGCTATACCAAAGGAAACAGAGTTAGTATAAATGGAGTCAAGTCAGAGTGGGAAAATGTTGTAAGTGGGGTGCCTCAGGGCTCTGTCCTGGGACCTCTGTTGTTTATAATATATATAAATGATTTAGATTCAGGTTTGAGTAGCAACATTTGCAAATTTGCCGATGATACGAAAATCGGTAGGGAAATTAATTCGGAGGAGGACTCACTATCACTTCAAGTTGATCTAGATAGGGTTTTGAAATGGTCGAAGGATTGGCAGATGCAGTTTAATGCTGATAAATGTAAAGTTCTGAGGTTAGGTAATGATGATAGGGTTACAAGATACGAGCTAGATGGTGTTGAGATTGCGAAGTCGAATTGCGAAAGGGATCTGGGAGTTATGATTAGTAAGAATTTAAAACAAAAGGATCAATGCATAAATGTTCGTAATAAGACAAATCGGACACTTGGATTTATTAATCGCAGCGTTAGTAACAAGACACCTGGTGTGGTTCTCAAGCTATATCTTGCTCTAGTTAGGCCCCATTTAGATTATGCAGTTCAGTTTTGGTCGCCATATTATAGAATGGATATAAATTCACTTGAACGTGTCCAGCGTAGGATGATTAGGTTAATTCCCCAAATTAGAAATCTTTCATATGAAGAAAGATTAACAAAGCTTAAGTTGCATTCACTGGAAAGGCGAAGAGTTAGGGGTGACATGATAGAGGTTTACAAGTGGGTGAATGGACATAACAAAGGGGATATTAATAGGGTATTAAAAGTATCAACACAAGACAGAACACGAAACAATGGGTATAAATTGGATAAGTTTAGATTTAGGAAAGACTTGGGTAAATACTGGTTCAGTAACAGGGTTGTTGATTTGTGGAACCAATTGCCGCGTAACATTGTGGAGGTGGGGTCCCTCGATTGTTTCAAGCATGGGTTGGACATGTATATGAGTGGGATTGGGTGGTTATAAATAGGAGCTGCCTCGTATGGGCCAACAGGCCTTCTGCAGTTGCCTTTGTTCTTATGTTCTTAAACCATCACAAATCATAAGATAAATACACAATATCATTATAACATAACGAATCTATATAATTCACGAGCCACAAGTGAGGAAAGGTCATGTCATGGTTGGAAAACTGCTATTTTTTTGTAAAAAGTCGTACACTTTAAATCATTTTCAAAGAGTAATTTCGATACTACACTACATTTCCACATACAATTTATTCTTAAAACAAGTAAGCTTCAGATAAAAAAAAATCTTCAATAAATACAAGTAAACAATTCCCCCCCAAAAATAACAGCATATATTCAATCCAATAAATACTGTAAAAAGATTTTCCTGATCTATAAAAGAAAGTTCCGTTGAAATTGCATATCGGGAAAAATTGGGGTCTAACATTTACACCGAACACTTCAATGTACACCAATTAGGTGCCATAACATTCCATTACTGTTGACTATTGTTTTAAAATGTACCTAACCTATCCAAATTTACACAACTCATATAATTTTATTAATGTTAGACATATTTTTGTTGAGCATTTTGGAATTTTAGTGTAACTGTGTGTAGCTGAAGTAGGAGCATATGGTTGATAAACTACTTTCCCTACACTAAAGTGCTTGGGGGGTGATATGTAAAACTTGGACAGGCTTCAGTAGAAGCCTTCAGACTTCTTGTGGATTCAATGGAATCCCAGGTTGTATAACGCCAAGTCATCGTACAGGGGAGAAGGTGTGCAGCTAGGAGTTCCTTGATTGCCGGTTCGAGTCACCTCATTGCTCCAATTGATTTTCTCATTATGTATGCATAGTATGTATTCCTCTGTATTTTGTTGGAGTTTGGAATTCAAAGGGGGTTTCCCATTTAACCCTTAGACAGCCGCTATGAACCCTCCTGTGCACAAAAATACAAAAAATTATTTTTCATTATATAATTATTCATTTGTTTGCAAAATGTAAGTAAAACACGAAAATGAGTGAATATTTATCATTTTACTGGGTGGAGTCTAAACTGCATTGTCCCTCTTACAGTCATGCATATCCTTGTTGAATGTCCGGACTTCCAGGACGAACGTGTGTCTTGCTTTCCGACCGTCTCTCGTGGTCACTTGTCCCTTACCTTGAGGTGATTTTTTTTCTTGATAGAATTCTTGGCAATTCGGATACCTTCGATGTCGTTCACCTCGTGTGCTTTTGTTCTCATATTGGCATCCTTAGTGATATTTAGTGCCCTATGAATATCCCGCTTATTTGATGGTGCTACATAGCCTTCCCGGCTTGGTGCCTTCTTTTGATAATTAATTACTTCTTTTGATAATTACTGGGTGGAGGCACTCTGTGTGGCTGCATATCATATGTGTAAAACCCAGACAATAGTTTTTTAAATCTTTATATGAAGATGACCACAGCTTAAGGGTTAATACTGGATAAATCACCTATTATTTTGTCTGAATTAATATGCCGATTATCAAAAAATGGATCCCAGCCCAAAATAAAATCTAGCCACTGGAAATAAAACAAAATTTTATACTGTATTTATCATGTTTTTATTAAAGCTTTAAATTTTATTTAGTTTTTCTTACTATTAATATAATCTTTTGTTTCAGATTGTTCGTCATGGTGGCTGCCTGGGTTTGGGTCTAGCAGCCATGGGTACGCAGCGCACAGATGTATATGAGCAATTAAAATATTCACTTTTCCAAGATGATGCTGTTACAGGAGAAGCAGCAGGATTGGCAATGGGCTTGGTTATGTTGGGATCTGCAAATGAACAAGCTGTGTCTGATATGGTTAATTATGCACGAGATACACAGCACGAGAAAATTCTACGAGGCTTAGCCCAGGGCATTGCTCTGAATATGTATGGCCAGCAAGATCAGGCCGATCGTCTCATCACAGAACTTAGTGAAGATAAGGATGCAATTTTAAGACGAGCTGCAATGTACACTGTGGCTATGGCTTATTGTGGCACTGCGTCAACTCCAGCTATGAAGAGATTGCTGCATGTAGCAGTTTCTGATGTGGATAATGATGTAAGACGGGCTGCTGTAGAAGCTTTGGGGTTCTTGCTGTTCAGATCACCTGAGCAAATGCCAAGCATGGTATCTCTCCTGTCTGAATCTTACAATCCTCATGTTCGGTACGGTGCTGCCATGGCTTTGGGTGTTGCATGTTCAGGCACTGGACAGAAGGAAGCCTTGGGTCTGCTAGAACCACTCACTAATGATCCTGTGAATTTTGTTCGCCAAGGAGCTCTCATTGCGTCTGCTCTTGTACTCATACAGCAAACAGAATCCACTTGTTCCAAAGTGAAAGATTTCCGACAGTTGTATTCGAAAGTCATTGGAGATAAACATGAAGATTCTATTGCAAAGTTTGGAGCTATTCTTGCTCAGGGAATTATTGATGCTGGTGGACGCAACATGACCATTTCCTTGCAATCTCGCACAGGACATACCAGTATGACTTCAGTTGTTGGCATGTTTGTTTTCACTCAGTTCTGGTACTGGTTCCCATTGGCACATTTCTTGTCAATGGCTTTCACACCTACTTGCCTAATTGGTTTAAACTCTGAATTAAAAATGCCAAAGATGCAGTTTCTCTCAAATGCTAAACCCTCCACCTATGGATATCCAGCACCTCTAGAAGAGAAAAAGAAGGAAGTAGCAGAGAAGGTAACAGCAGTTCTCTCTATAACAGCAAAAGCAAAGAAGAAAGATGACGAAAGAAAGAAAAAGGAACAGAAAGATGAAAAGATGGACGTTGATGAAGAAAAGGAGAAAAAGGAAAAGGAAGAAAAAGAGAAGGAAAAGGAGAAAGAAGAAAAGAAAAAGGAAGAAGAGAAGAAGAAAGAGGAACCTGCTTTTGATTTGCTAAGTAATCCTGCACGAGTAATGAAAGGCCAGCTTAAAGTTGTACGCATGGCAGAGGGATCACGCTATGCCCCGGTGAAGGAACTCAGCATTGGCGGAATCATTTTGATGAGAGATACGAAACCTGAAGACAGTGAAGAATTGGTCCAACCTGTTCCTGCTCTGGGTCCCAAAACTGAAGAAGAAACTGAGCCAGATCCTCCCGAGCCCTTCAGATATGTTGATGAAGATTAGATTTTAGCAATAACAAAATATCTTGAAAAACTATTTACTGTGTTTTAATAATTTTACAGTTGAAAATAACAATAATAAGACATTTTATGACAATGAGAAGTATTTGGTGGCTTTTTCTTCAAAGATATTATCTGCAGTTTGGACAATTATTTTTCCATTACAAGTAATACTGTTAGTAAATGTTAATTTAATTTATTTTAATGTGGTAAGAAAGTTTATTTGTAAATTCTTAATTCTAAGAGCTAAATCCTTAACATTCATCACTACTGTAATCTACAAGATAAAACTGATTTTAGTAGAATTAAGTTTCTATATGAACCCATCTTTGAAATAATAAAAGTTATTTGTTCACTATGATTTTATATCATCCCCCCCTCCCCAATATATTGGAGACAAAACCTCAGACCTAGCCATAATTTTGACTTAATATTAGTGTCCAATTCTTGAATCAATTATGACTATCCTTTACATCGCTCGGCCAGGGGAGTGATAGGACAGGTTATTGCCATGTAGATAAATATAAGTCGTGGATGGCATAATAACTGTGGTAGGAGCAGGTAATACTAGGTCTGTGCTGGGTGGAGACGGCTGTTTAGAGGTTTAGGGTCCTTTGTTTTTTCAGGAGTGCAATGGAAGTTGAATGTAGGCAAGCAAGAGAAGGGACATGTGGTGCTTAGTATGCTTGGAGCGGCCGCCATGGTGAATGACAAAATGTAGCTGAGGCCAGAGGAGAGGATCAGATAATTATAGACCTTCAATGGTGGAGAGGAGGCCTAAAGAAGGGAAATATTAGGGTGTTAGTCAGCTGTCACGGGCTGCTTCCTGGGGGTGGAGGCCTGGTCGAGGACCGGGCCGCGGGGACACTAAAGCCCCGAAATCATCTCAAGATAACCTCAAGAAGAAAGATTTATTAGTCTTTTGCGACCTTGGCCAAGGGATGGGTATAGGGTGCATAAGAATTTAACTATAAACTAAGCTCTTCATTAGGATGATATCTAATGTCAAGAAATTGTACTGCATCATCCAAATGGAGTCTCACAATGGTACCAGGATGAGGTAACAGATGTGTAAGTAAGCACTCAAGTGTGGAGAAGTTAAGATACCCAGCAGATACAATAACGCAAAGCTTCATCTGATCATTGGATGAAGAGCTTGCTCCCACTACCCAATAGTTACTCCTCAAGTTCAAGTATGTTTATTGAGACAAGAAAGAAATACATCTCAAAGGGATAGAGTAGCTTAGGCTATTTCTACCCCGCTTAATTATTCCTAAGGCAGTACTGTAAGAAGCGCCGGCGACACTGTCATATTCTTTATGATACGAGCAATTTGCGTGATAAATTCTTCTATTGACCTCCTCACAAGTGGCACCTGTAGGGTAGCACGTCACTGTTGACCGTTTGATAAACGATATTTCTGGAAGTTGTTGTGTTGATTTAGGGGCGACGACGATCGTGGATTTCTAGAAGTTAATTGCTGATGATACTACCCTCATCTATTCAGACCCTAACCCACATACACTAAATAATGTTGTGAATAATGAATTTAAAAAAGTCTACGCTTGATTCGAGTAGTAGGCGGTGATGGATGTTGTTGTGATGGCGTCAGATCACGATGATGCCTGATGATGATGTTGCAATGTTCTCGTTTTCTTTGGCCGGTAGAGTTAGCGTGATCTTGGCTGCATGTGCTTACATGTGACCCAGTTTCTTGGTGGATTGGAAGTGTTTAGCTATTTGCTGTTTTATGTGCAATGTGTAGTCTGCCCCTCATAATATATGGATGCTCAACGTTTCGAGTGTGATTAGTTCCTGTTTAAATTTAATTTTGGCACTGTGATGCCTGAAACAGCTAATGCGGGAAGAAATGTTCGTTTGACTCAGGATCTCAACAGTGGGTAAAGCTTTTATTGATGTCTGGCCCGTAATAACAGCTGTGTGCTGCTAGTTTGGTGTTCGTGTCCTAATGTGGTCATTCCTATGTTGTTATAGATTCAGCTACTCGGAACAAGTTCCAAGTAGCACGGGCTATGGTGAGCCCGTAGCTTACCTGGCACAGGAGCGGGGCAAGTAGCACGGGCTATGGTGAGCCCGAATTGGACTTACCTGGCACAGGAGGAGCTCATCAAGATTGTAACTTGCTTAGCTAAATGAATTGTGGGGTTCAGTCCCTGAGCCCATTATGTGCCTCTGTAACCCTTTCCACTACCGCCCACAAGATGGGTATGGGGTGCATAATAAATGAACTAAACTAACTGTGTGACGGTCATTCCTAATGTATACATAAATATATATATTTGTGTTTTTGGACTTGAGATGTTACAAAGCTTCTCTGGTCATGGATTATTATTTGGTTTCATAGTATACTGCTTTCCATTTTGTCGTGAAGTTTTGGGTCATGATAAATTTTAAGGCACCTTTCCGTGTTATATTGAGAATGGGTCAACATATCGTGGCGTGCATCGGTTTTGTTAACACGTCGACAATTTCCTCCTGGAGTATTAACGTTGTGCTAGTGTCCGTTGTTCAGAGGTATCCCTTAAAGTAAGGATTCTCAGTCATTCATATTTCATTCCCCCCTTTTCCAACCACGTTCTCGCCTGTGGACTCCCTACATTCCTACAACGGTCGACCTTCCACCCGTGGACACCTACAACAAACTAGATAGAGGTAACAAAATCGATAGCAGCCATTGCTTCGACAAGTATATACATTCGTGTGTCACAAGCCCTGCATTGTAATTCTCAGTCAAAACTGCTTGATTGATGATTGATGAAGATTAAGCCACCCAAGAGGTGGCACGGGCATGAATAGCCCGTAAGTGGTGGCCCTTTCGAGCCATTACCAGTATCAAAAGATGATACTGGAGATCTGTGGAGGCGCAACTGCACCCTGCATGACGGGAGATGTCTCCCGGACCAAGTGTGAAAAAAAAAAAAACTGCTTGTAAATGATACCAGGAGACATTTAACTCAACACATTTATAAGTAAATCTTATTTTATTACGAGTACAATACAATACATAATATTATTCAAATTCAAATTAAAAAATTCAAATGTTTATTCAGGTAAAGTACATACATACAAGGTGTGATACAAATATTGATGAATTTATAGATAGAGCTAGTACATACAATGTCTAAAGCCAATATTACGCAAAGCATTTCGAGCAGAAACGGACCGAAACGGACATTCTCAAGGATCCCTTGAAATTGTGGCGACCATTGCACTCCCGGTTGGAAACTGCTGTTTTAAAGAGTTGCAACATTAGTCACAGACACCGCTCACGGAACAAATATTTCTCCGATGTTAATACTTAGGAGCTACAATAATTTTGCCCCTAGAGAATAACACTTATATGCTGTGCTTACTATACTAACTGGGGAATGTTAAATGGGATTCTTGTATTGTGATTTGTGTATCTGTACTCACTGAATTTGTGCGCCCCTTGAGGGACTTGAAGTAGATGAGGATAGAAATAGCCTAAGCTATTCTATCCCTTTCAGATGTATTTTTTTTCTTGTCTCAATAAACATACTTGAACTTGAATCTCCGATGTTTTCCAAGTCCGAAATAACCGAAGCAAAAATTGTATGCAAAAAAGGTTTCGAAATTGTGGAGCAGTCTGAAATACAATAAAATGCTGCACTACTTAAAAAAGAAACAAAAAAGTACGCAATTTATATTTTTATAATCAATCAGAATCTACTACTCTCTATGGTTTGCTATTGTCGGGAGCAGGAAGTCTGGTTAAGGCTTATTGATTGATTGATTGATGAAGATTGTCACCCAAGAGGTGGCACAGGCATGAATAGCCCGTAAAAGGCTTATCGAGGTCCTTCTATATAGAGAGGAGCCCTAGGCCAGTCACCACGCACCGCTCCTGTGCCAGGTAAGTCCACTACGGACTCACCATAGCCCGTGCTACTTGCCCCGCTCCTGTGCCAGGTAAGTTACGGACTCACCATAGCCCGTGCTACTTGGAACCTGTTCCGAGTAGCTGAATCTATAACAACATAGGCCAACGACTGATCTTTCCAAGGATGCATCCGACAACAGTTGCCTAACTCTCGGCTACCTATTTACTGCTCGGTGAACAGAGGCATCAGGTGTAAGGAAACGTGCATTATAGTCTGTAATCTTCGAAGGATTACAGAGTATAAATCAAGAGCTAGCTTCTTTTAACACGGAAAAAGACTCACTATCACTTCCAGTTGATCTAAATAGGGTTTTGAAATATTCAAAAGATTGGCAAATGCAGTTTAATGGTGATAAATGTAAAGTTTTGAGGCTAGGTAATGATGATAGAGTTACAAGATAGGAGCTAGATGGTGTTGAGATTGCGAAGTCGGATTACGAAAGGGATCTGGGAGTTATGATTAGTAAGAATTTAAAACCAGAGGATCAGTGCATGAATGTTCGTAATAAGGTAAATAGGACACTGGGATTTATTAATCGAAGCGTTAGTAACAAGACACCTGGTGTGGTTCTTCAGCTATATCTTGCTCTGGTTAGGCCCCATTTAGATTCCAGTTTGTGTAGTTCAGTTTTGGTCGCCGTACTATAGAATGGATATAAATTTACTTGAACGTGTCCAACGTAGGATGACAAAGTTAATTCCCCAAATAAGAAATCTTTCATATGAAGAAAGATTAAAAAAGCTTAAATTGCATTCACTGGAAAGGCGAAGAGTTTCGGGTAACATGATAGAGGTTTACAAGTGGATGAATGGACATAACAAAGGGGGACATTAATAGGGTATTAAAAGTATCAACACAAGACAGAACACGAAACAATGTGTATAAATTCGATAAGTTTAGGTTTAGGAAAGACTTGGGTAAATACTGGTTCGGTAACAGAGTTGTTGATTTGTGGAACCAATTATCGCGTACCGTGGTGGAGGTGGGGTCCCTCGATTGTTTCAAGTGTGGGTTGGACATGTATAGTATATGAGTGGGATTGGGTGGTTATAAATAGGAGCTGCCTCGTATGGGCCAATAGGCCTTCTGCAATTACCTTTGTTCTTATGATGAGCCCGTAATGAACCCCATTACGGGCTCACCATAGCCCGTGCTACATGGACATTTCGTTCTAAGTAGCTAAATCTAAAACATGTGGTGTCTGCGAGTCCCGTTTCTGTCTCTGAGAAGCGTTGAAGTTGGGACTGGTAGTGTTCAGTACTCTACACTACATTGACCAGACCACACACTAGAAGGTGAAGGGACGACGACGTTTCGGTCCGTCCTGGACTATTCTCACAATCGACTTGAGAATGGTCCAGGACAGACCGAAACGTCGTCGTCCCTTCACCTTCTAGTGTGTGGTCTGGTCAACATACTTTAGCCTCGTTATTGTGACTCATCGCCTGCACTCTACACTACAGTACTGAAGACAGCGACGCTCGAGAATATGCGTAGTTCTTTTACATTTAACATGATCAAGGATTTAAATACAGGCGCTGCATACCGTTTGGGGTTGGTGTTTGTTATTATGCTATTGCTGAATTGTCCTCCCTACATAAAAATAAAGTGTGATACATAAAGCATGTATCACTCAGGTAGTTTTGAGTCGTAGAACCTCAAGCGCAGATTTCGTAGGTAAGATACGGAGAGATATGAGTAATTTGTTCATGAGTAATATGTCTTATCACTGCAGATCTAGCTACGTAGATTCAAATGCTTTTGAGAGATTGGTCGTTGTGGCAATATACTCAGTTTAGAAAGGACACCGTTCGGTGGGACAGGTTACAAGAACATTTGCAAGAGGTGGGGGATATATGTATAATTAAAAAAAAACTGCTATAAGCAATGAGAACCAACTTAGTTAAATGAAACTGAAGCTTTTGGGTTTGTGTAGTCTGTTTTACATAAGTACACATACGTAATTAAAAATTACATTAGCAACTCTAAATACGTGGAATTAATTAAATATTTAATTAAATACTTAATTACGTGTTATTTTTCATCAAATGAATAGAGCAAACAATCTGTATATTGAAAATGTTTTTAATATCTGGTTATACGATCTCTAGCAGCCTTTTCCAAGAAATTCTCTTACAGCCAAGAAAATGCTACTTGAAGAAAGTAATATGTAACAATGCCGAAGTTACGTTAATGTTTGTTTCACATATATTTTTACCACACCTGCCAGATGGGTGGGGGGGGGGGGTAAAGGGAAGGAGAATGTGATGAAAATAGCAGCGTTCTCCCCCCATTGTGTTCCGTTTTCTATTGTCAAAGTCTCTATCTAAAGTAGCTACACTAGTCAACATTGGTTGTTTACCTATATTCTCTCTTTCTCCGTCTACTTATGAATTGAAGAATTCTCCAGATGGATTAAAAATAGGTGTGAAAGGCGGTATGGCACTAGGGAGTAATATGGTGTCAGCAGCTGGTGGCTCGGTGGTCACCCTACACTATCTTAGTAGTGCGGCCATATTTGTGTTCATAGGAGACCTGTGGCGGCTTTGACGTTTCTACCCGTTTGGTTCGCTTATCAATGCACTTGGGAACTTGAGGCCCTCAAATGGATATACACGTGAACGTGCCCGAAGCATATTGGAGCTGAAGCACCGCTTGATTGTCCTCAAATCCAGGTGAGTGAGTGTTAGAGTGGTTGGCGACCTCGACACCACACCAAAACACTCCTCAAGAGTTCCGGGCTGACACTCGTACGAGGTGGGACTTTCTAGTGGTGTGGCAGGCGGTAGGGAGGCCCAGCTGGGCTGTGAGGGGCCTGGGGCCTGGGGCAGGTAGGCATAGGCTGGCCCCTGGAGGGAATTAGGGGAGAGGGGGAAGGGGAGTGGGATTATGAGTAGGGGGGTTGATGGAGTGTTGAGGTATAGCAGGTGGGCTGGGCTGGCTGCCTCAGCCTTCACTAGGGGTGGGCTGGGCTGGCTACCTCAGCCTTCACTAGGGGTGGGCTGGGCTGGCTGCCTCAGCCTTCACCAAGGGTGGGCTGGGCTGGCTGCCTCAGCCTTCACTAGGGGCTGGCTGGGTTGGCTACCTCAGCCTTCACTAGGGGTGGGCTGGGCTGGGCTGGGTACCTCGGCCTTCTTTGGGGGTGGGCTGGGCTGGGTTGGCTGCCTCAGCCTTCTCTAGGGGTGGGCTGGGCTGGCTACCTCCACCTTCACTAGGGGTGGGCTGGGCTGGGTTGGCTGCCTCAGCCGTCTCTAGGGGTGGGCTGGGCTGGCTACCTCCACCTTCACTAGGGGTGGGCTGGGCTAGGCTGGCTGCCTCAGCCTTCTCTAGGGGTGGGCTGGGCTGGCTACCTCCACCTTCACTAGGGGTGGGCTGGGCTGGCTACCTCAGCCTTCTCTAGAGGTGGGCTGGGCTGGCTACCTCCACCTTCACTAGGGGTGGGCAGGGCTAGACTGGCTGCCTCGGCCTTCTCTAGGGGTGGGCTGGGCTGGCTACCTCCACCTTCACTAGGGGTGGGCTGGGCTGGCTGCCTCAGCCTTCTCTAGGGGTGGGCTGGGCTGCCTGCCTCAGCCTTCTTTATGGGTGGGCTGGGCTAGGCTGGCTGCCTCAGCCTTCTCTAGGGGTGGGCTGGGCTAGGCTGGCTGCCTCAGCCTTCTCTAGGGGTGGGCTAGGCTGGCTGCCTCAGCCTTCTCTATTGGTGGGCTAGGCTGGCTGCCTCAGCCTTCTCTAGGGGTGGGCTAGGTTGGCTGCCTCAGCCTTCTCTAAGGGTGGGCTAGGCTGGCTGCCTCAGCCTTCTCTAGGGGTGGACTAGGCTAGGCTGGCTGCCTCAACCTTCTCTAGGGGTGGGCTAGGCTGGCTGCCTCAGCCTTTAGGAGTGTGAGTTAGAAAGGGTTATGGTCAAGTTGTACACAAGTATCTTGAGAAAGTTCATTTTCTGAATGTAAAACCTGTATGTATCATTAGGTTAGGCATTGTTGGGTTGTTAGGTTAGGTTGGCAAGAGTTAGGTAGACTAGCATATTGGTTGGTGAACCATTTTCTGTGTGATGTGACTCGTATTTGTTATTAAAAGTGACTCGGGATATGATAATAACTTGTTTTCTAATTTTAAAAAGTATATTGGTATGTTAAGCTAGGTTAGGTTAGCACAAGTTAAGGTTGGGTGTGTTCAGTATTTTAGGCTCGGATCTAACTCTTACTAGATTGTAGCGATGGCAGTACTAAGCTATCTTCGTTTCTTGGAGGTGAATTTGCTCAGGCATAAAGAGTAACCAAGTGCCTTGCTCAGGCAGGATCTTTTCATCCTCACACACATCCTTATTAATACAGTATTGTCCAGTATTAAAGGTAAAAAAAGCATATATACAGTACTGGCTCTTTTTAATTTTAAATATTTTTCACTGTTTAACATCGTTATGGGTGTAATACCCTACACCCAATATACATTTACAGTTTAAAAATAAAAGTATAGTTTACATTGAAAAGGTGAGGAGTAAAGTGAAGTACAAATGGATGTAAGAGTAAAACAATGTGGGATATTAAGGTGTTAAATATATCAGTGTGGGTTGTATTATGAGAGGGTGGAGGCTGGTTGAAAAAGCTTAGCTTTAGAAAAGATCTGGATAAATACAGTGCTGGTTTAGAAATAGGTGTTGTAGTTTTATTAAGCGGAGTTTTTATCAACTCAGTGTACTCATTACACCCTATTGTACTTCTTATATCTCATTGTATTCATTACACCACTTTGCATTTGTTCCACACCATATTGGAATCTGATCCAACTGTCAGTTGGGTTAACCCATGTACTGTATAGGCTTCCAAAAGTGTGTAATAATGTTGGAACAGGTTAGTGCCCAAAGAAAATTGCTGAAAACATCTTGATAATTTAATAAAAATTAATTATTTATGTCACAATGTTCTTCGTGTTAAACCCCACATACCTCAAATCCAAATAATCGCCAATAGAACCTAAATACCTAACCTATGCCTAACTTTACACAGAATTTTAATGAATAATGATGATGTTAATTTTTATGCAAAAACAAACCTCTTTTGAATGCACAGTATGTTGAAATTGGTAGAGGCATCTTGTGGGACGGCTGTTGCATTAATGAGCCTGGCCTGAGGACTGATTACTCTCAGTTTAAGCGATCGTCTGTTCCAGCATGGTTGCACATTTTTGGAATCTTATTCATGAGTAAATCAAACAGACAGTTGGGTCAAATTCCAATATGGTGTGGAACATATTACATTTCCTGTTTTTGTTGCATTTCCATATACTGTTGCATTTGAATTATATATATATTATTATACATATTAAATACAGTACTTATTTTTCCCCGTTTTACAATGGGGGCTATTTTGTATAATATTAAGTACCTCCTTGGTTTTTCTGTTCAAATTTGGGATAATTTCTTCTAATATTTAAAAGAGATAGAATAATACATAAATACTCTCTCCTCTTTTTGCCTGCATTCCAGCAAATGCTGTATAATATGAGGGATATCAAGTGTTCTTAATAATTTTTGTGTTTTACGTCCAACCACTTGGGTCGGACGGTAGGGCGACGGTCTCGCTTCTTGCAGGTCGGCGTTCAATCCCGACCGTCCAAGTGGTTGGGCACCATTCCTTCCCCCCGTCCCATCCCAAATCCTTATCCTGACCCCTTCCCAGTGCTATATAGTTGTAATGGCTTGGCGCTTTCTCCCTGATAGTTCCCTTCCCTTTTGTGTTTTACTGCTCAATACCATATTGAATAAATGTGTAAAGTTCTCGGCCTATTCTTCTGGTCTGCAATTTTGCCACTCTTTAAGTGGAGTAGTTAATGTATTGTAATGTTTAATCCTAGCAACTTTAAAATACAAATGTCATCATTGGCTTGGCATTTTGTTTGACATTTCTTGTTCTCCAGTTACAATTTTTGTTTTAGTTGACCATTCCTTTATTGTGGTTTTTTATTTTCTTCTGTGTGAGGACTGGCCGAGTTTGGCTGTTATGTATATGCTTCTAGTTATAATTTTTTATTTTTTTCCATGTTTCTGGAGCTAGAATTGTTCTTTGGTGAACATTATACAGTACTGTCTTTTGTAGCATAATGAAAGACTTTGTTCATAGCAGTTTGATGGTTTGCCATGTCCTTTACAAGTGCTAATCAATAAAAATCTCTGATGTGAGAATCAATATTGGGTAAAGTACAGTACCCTGGGGAACAGCTTTTCATAACAGAGACTCTTGATTTTGTTTGAGTCTGGTTTGTTAGGTAGTTGAAGATTCATTTCCCTTCATTTCCAATTACAGGACAGTATTTCTTTTGTAAACATTTTACATGCCATTACGTTATCATCACATTTGTTGAAAGGTTTTTCACAAAGTATTCAAATGCATCCAAGCTATTATCATTGACTAGTGGTCCAGCAACCCATATTGACTAGGATTGTGCATATGTTGTGATACCATGTGTTACATAAACTAGTACAGTACATACACAGTTTAATAATTACATGTTACCTGCTTGATGGGGTTCTGAGAATTCTTCTACTCAAGTATTATACAATTAGAATGTCTGTCCAAAGTTGGAGGTTAGGCCTCGGCCAAATTTGCAGGGAGAATGGTCTTGGGTACAGGACGAACATAGGCTAGTCAGAGTATGCCTAAGCTAAATACTTTAATATCAGAAATTATAGATGCCCCATGATTTTCATGGAGTCAAGTGTGAAATACAGTATATAGTTTGATTCCCCTAGAGTTTTATCATAATATAATCATATTATGATTCATAATACAGTACAGTATTATGTACAGTAATATACAGTACAGTACAGTATATATACAGAACAGTACAGTACGCAATCATAATACAGTACAGTATTGAGACACAAAGACTGCATGAATACACGAGCCATTAATCACTAAGAACTCTTTTGGCCCAATCAGGATTCGAACCCCCGCTGCCCAGGATCACTCCTTGGCGTACAGAGTACTGTAGCCACTACTCCAATGATCGTGTGTGATCGTGGTTCCAGTACCCTGTATGCCAGGGGGTGATCCTGGGGGGGGGGGGGGTTCATATCCTGGCTGGGTCAAAAGAGTTCCTAGTGATTAATGGCTTGTGTGTTCATGCAGACTTATTGAAGGTGAGAGGGGTAATTGTAGGGAGATGAGGGTAAGAGGGTGGGGAAAAGGGAGAAAAATGAATGAAAATGAATCTTTTCATCAAAGAGATGAAAAGAAAAAGAGGGGGTGGGAAAGAATGGAGGAGGGAATGTGGGGAGGATGTGAGAAGGGGGGGGGGGGAAGAAGAGGGATGGAATGGGTGTTGGGGAGAAACAGACTATCCAGGGCAGTGCCTGGTACAGTACCTGCTAGTTATATAATAATAATAATAATAAAAAAATAATAATAATATATATTTATTTAGATAAAAGTACATACAAGATTTACAAACAGGATGTTGGATTTCTAGATAGAGCTAGTACATGCTATGCCCAAAGCCACTAATACGCACAGCGTTTCGAGCAATGAAAGTTATTCTCGTGCCGCACCTCACCTCATTACTATGAAAGATGCAATGCCTGTGCTTTAGAATGCCTACCTTTTCTGCCTATGCTTTAGAATATAGTACAGATTTAAAGATTTTAATTGGTCCCAATAATTTTGATATTTCATTGAGTGGATTGTATCAGTAAAGGATCTCTGCATGCTCTCCAGGTCAGCAATTTCTCCAGCTTTGAACAGGGTTGCTATTGTTCACAATATTCCACTGTAAAGAGCACTAGTGTCTTGAAGAGTATTATCATTCAGCAGTAATGTTAGGCTAAGTATGTCTGATAAGCCTACCTGCCCTTTAACCTCCTCCTCCTCCCCACCAATTCCACTCACATGAACTAACTGGGACTGAGCTAATTCCGTTTCATCGTTGATTCTGATCCACCAAGAGTTTCGTCATTTTTTTTTTTTATGTATTGCATCATGGTGCACTGGCTGATGAGCATTTGATCACGTGATCAGTCGGGTAAAGAACCCTTGGGTCTAACAAGTAACTGGATGAGTTCCAGCTCGGCTAAGCTAATCCTTTCTTTGGGGGACCTCGATAAGGCTTCCTGTCTTTGATAGTGGTGCACCCGCCTTAAAATTATCATAGGATTTCCTTTTCCTAAACTTATTTTTGCTAAAGTGTTTTATAGTACAGTATATATCGTACGTACTGTATCACTGGGAGATAGTGGCAGCGATATCTCCCCCATATCTAATCCTTGGTGTCTTTCAGGAAATGTCAAGGTGGTTGTCCATTTGCACTCGTGGAATAGAAATACTGTATGTTATTAACTTTGAAAACTAGCTTACTTGTTTATAATACAATACTGTATATTATTTTTGAGTGGTTGTGAAACAATATGTTTTTATGGATTTCTGGAATTGTAAAAAGCAAAGTGCCATTGGTGACCTGGGTGAAGACCTACTAGAAAGTGCACATGTGTGGTTTGGGGGCACAATTGCTCGGGTTGGGGTAATGCTAACTTCAGGATAGACAGTGACAAGCTTCAGTTAATGTTTCAGCTCGGCTGATAAAATTCCATCCATTTTCTTCAATCTTCCTGAGAGGAAGGGAATGAACTGGCTCTACTGCTGTCTCAGTGTGTATGTGCAGTGTGGTTGCATAATTAGTTTGCAGCACTGTATCGCACAATTGATTTTCAACATAATATTTGTATCGATGGTTCCTGTTTTGGCTCGGTGGTCCTGCACCTCTAGCAAGTGATTTTGGCCAGGTTCTATCCTTTGGCAGGGAAGGTCGACTGGGCACTAATCTTTGCAAAAATATGTACAGTATGTTCACTCACATACACCCTGCAGTAATTGGGGACCTGCTTGTAAAAAGATTAGTGGGTCATGTTCCAATGAAGCTAATAGGGCAAGGCAAAAGGTAAGCCATGGGAAGGAAGAGCTCAAAACCTTCTAACTGGAGTAGGAAACATTTTTCTCCGATACCAACCTGTGGAGAAAAACCCGAGGCGGTTGCCTGTCGTACTTTATCTTAGTCTGCCCCCACCAACTTTCCACCTGCTCTAGTTTACTCTTTGTTTCCTCTTCACCCACCCAAGTCAGTTCTCAGCCTCTCGCCTCTTCTCCAGCTACTACAGAGCATAGTTACCTAACTCCCACTTGTGGTCAACCAGGCAATTGGACTCTGCTGCTCCCAGCCATGTCTAAGCTCCTTATTCCCCAGCCTCTTGGCTCTTGCTGTCCAGTTTCTTGGCCCTTGCAGTCCAGTTTCTTGGCCCTTGCAGTCCAGTTTCTTGGCCCTTGCAGTCCAGCTTCTTGGCCCTTGCAGCCCCAGCTCCTGGAGACACCGTCCCCCAGCTCCTGGAGACACCGTCCCCCAGCTCCTGGAGACACCGTCCCCCAGCTCCTGGAGACACCGTCCCCCAGCTCCTGGAGACACCGTCCCCCAGCTCCTGGAGACACCGTCCCCCAGCTCCTGGAGACACCGTCCCCCAGCTCCTGGAGACACCGTCCCCCAGCTCCTGGAGACACCGTCCCCCAGCTCCCGGAGACACCGTCCCCCAGCTCCCGGAGACACCGTCCCCCAGCTCCCGGAGACACCGTCCCCCAGCTCCCGGAGACACCGTCCCCCAGCTCCCGGAGACACCGTCCCCCAGCTCCCGGAGACACCGTCCCCCAGCTCCCGGAGACACCGTCCCCCAGCTCCCGGAGACACCGTCCCCCAGCTCCCGGAGACACCGTCCCCCAGCTCCCGGAGACACCGTCCCCCAGCTCCCGGAGACACCGTCCCCCAGCTCCCGGAGACACCGTCCCCCAGCTCCCGGAGACACCGTCCCCCAGCTCCCGGAGACACCGTCCCCCAGCTCCCGGAGACACCGTCCCCCAGCTCCCGGAGACACCGTCCCCCAGCTCCCGGAGACACCGTCCCCCAGCTCCCGGAGACACCGTCCCCCAGCTCCCGGAGACACCGTCCCCCAGCTCCCGGAGACACCGTCCCCCAGCTCCCGGAGACACCGTCCCCCAGCTCCCGGAGACACCGTCCCCCAGCTCCCGGAGACACCGTCCCCCAGCTCCCGGAGACACCGTCCCCCAGCTCCCGGAGACACCGTCCCCCAGCTCCTGGAGACACCGTCCCCCAGCTCCTGGAGACACCGTCCCCCAGCTCCTGGAGACACCGTCCCCCAGCTCCTGGAGACACCGTCCCCCAGCTCCTGGAGACACCGTCCCCCAGCTCCTGGAGACACCGTCCCCCAGCTCCTGGAGACACCGTCCCCCAGCTCCCGGAGACACCGTCCCCCAGCTCCTGGAGACACCGTCCCCCAGCTCCTGGAGACACCGTCCCCCAGCTCCCGGAGACACAGTATAGTCATACGGGCTTAGCACTTTCTGCTAATTACCTTAAGGTCGCCTTTTGTCTTGTCTTGTGAATGTCTGCCGTACATGTTATCTAATAATCACTCCAACGTGAACTGTGTTTTATATAACCCCTTTCAGTCGTATTTGATTTCTGGCGTATTTCTGACGTATTTGATTTTTGACGTATTTGTGACGTATTTTATTTCTGCCGTATTTGATTTCTGCCGTATTTCTGACGTATTTTATTTATTGCACAAAAGCCTGTATAAGACAATCTTATTGACCTTTTTTTTATAACAAATTTAAGTCTATCCATAAAACTTTTTATTTTTTAAAGTCGTCATTCTTGTTAATTGTTCACAAACAATTTCAAGCTGTTTTAACAATTTGCAAAGTTGTTGAAATTGTGCAAAGCTGTGTTACAAATGTTAAAGTTGTTATTTTTTGTTAACACCTGATCCGTGCTTGCTTGATACCTGCTTGATGGGGTTCTGGGAGTTCTTCTACTCCTCAAGCCCCGGCCCGAGGCCAGGCTTGACTTGTGAGAGTTTGGTCCACCAGGCTGTTGCTTGGAGCGGCCCGCAGGCTCACATCCAAGCAACAGCCTGGTGGACCAAACTCTCACAAGTGAAGCCTGGCCTCGGGCCGGGCCTGACTTGTGAGAGTTTGACTTGTGAAGGTCAGTGTGTAACAGTACTCCTAACCTTTACACGAGAGAGGACTTGGCAGCTGTCATGGGGGTCATTAACTACCCATTAACTACTAAGTTGACAAGCAGAAGACTAATATTACACAAGAGGCTCGGTAATCATCCCCTTCACTCTTGTGCCATTCTCAGGAACATCATTTAATCAGCGATCATCAATCTCTTGGCCGAGGAGTTGCATTCAGAATATCTAAACGATAGACATTTGGCAAACGAACTTCGCTGACAACTTGACGGCCTTGACAATTCTTCTGGCATACCTTGTATGAATATAACTTAATATTTAATGAACTTTATCGTGATTCTAAATGCACCTTTGAAAGTTAGGCTTCTGGGGTGACGCGTCAAATAAACTGAGGTTATCTTGAGATGATTCCGGGGCTTTAGTGTCCCTGCGGCCCGGTCCTCGACCAGGCCTCCACCCCCAGGAAGCAGCCCGTGACAGCTGACTAACACCCAGGTGCCTATTTCACTGCTAGGTAACAGGGGCATTGGGTGAAAGAAACTCTGCCCATTGTTTCTCGCCGGCGCCCGGCATCGAACCCGGGACCACAGGATCACAAGTCCAGCGTGCTCTCAGCTCGGCCGACCGGCTCCTGAGGTGGCATACCATCTTTTAAAGTTGCAGTATTTATATAGAAGCAACAAATTCTGACTGTGTGAAGGTCACTCAGACTATGGGTATAATCAGAGTTGTCTACCCACCAGGTACCTATTTTACCACCGCTAGGTGAAGGAAGGTGTCGTACCGCCCTGCCCGGGAACCGAACCAGAGACCCTTCGGTAATGAGCCGAACTGTGCAGTGAGAGTCAGGGAACAGTGACGAGGTGTTGTGTGCAGCTAATGGGGAATAATAGTAGTTGTGGAGAAGTCTGGCTGCTAAAGTTGCCTAAGTAGAAAGTGGGGGTGGCACTTTACCAGCTTCCCGCCACACTTTTGTGGTTGCTGCTTTCCTCGTCGGGGTGGAGGGGGGTCGGCCCCCCCCCCCCCCGGTGGAGGGGGGTCGGGCCGCCTCTACTTCCCGGCGCCCTTGTAACATGACAGAATTATTGTTTGTTTAGCATTTGAAGTGTCTCTTGTAGCGAAGGTTGGGACGTCTTCAAGTCTTTCAGCGGATGGGTTGGCTGCCACACGGGGTAGTGGTGCTTGTGTGGAGTGTGCTGTGGGTGCTCGTTAGCGCGGCCCGGCCCCCCACCCGCGTGCGGCTGGGGTAAACTGTGTGCAGCGCCGGGTTTGTAAACATTGGCTTTTGACACGTTGTGATAAGTGGTGGCAGTGCCGACGGCTCCAGCTGCTGGTGGCAGTGCCGACGGCTGCTGCTGGTGGTGCCGACGGGTGGTGGTGGTGGTACCGACGGCTGGTGGTGGTGGTGGCAGTAGTGCCGACGGCTGCTGGTCATGGTGGTGGCAGTGCCAACGGCTGCTGGTCATGGTGGTGGCAGTGCCGACGGCTGCAGGTGGTGATGCCTACGGCTGCTGGTGCTGGTGGTGGCAGTGCCTATGGCTGCTGCTGCTAGCAGTGCCTACGGCTGCTGCTGCTGGTGGCGGCAGTGCCGACGGCTGGCACTGACTGACACATTATCAGTGACACCCATTTACATTTGCTTACCTCTTTGCCTGGTATTTTCCCAGTATTACCTGGGGACAGGAGACGGAAACCAATCAGCATTTAACTATATTCTGCTAAACCTGTGTATTTGTCATTTCTTGTCAAATTAAAGTTGTTATCGAATTAAGATTTGACGTCATTCCTTAGTTACTAAAAAAAAAAATATAAATCTGTGGCAGCAAAGAGAGCACGTCACTACTAAATGTGGTTATACACATTCAAGGATACCGTAGTGTGTTGTACACAAGCAAGGAAACTTGTGAGTGTATTGTTTGTGTTTATAGGAAGGTTGTGTGTGTGTGTGTGTGTGTGTGTGTGTGTGTGTGTGTGTGTGTGTGTGTGTGTGTGTGTGTGTGTGTGTGTGTGTGTGTGTGTGTGGTAGACATCCGTTGTGTGTTACGGGAAGCATGTCATGGAAGCGCCTGGCGTGTGTGGGTGTCCCTTTTCCTCTTGCCTTCCTCTGGTGAACTTCCTTCCTAGCCTCGTGTGTGTGGGTGTGTGCGTGCGCGTTCGTGTGTGTAGCCTCAGGATGAGAGCCAGGCTAGAGGTGCCCCGTCTTCCCAGCGTGCTCTGTCATATGACGCTCTGTCACCACTGACGGTTGTGGTCTCCACCATGTAACCTGTGCCAACCGTCTACCACTGTATGCCAAAGAAAACGTCACACAATCCATCTCACAAACTCGCAAGTTCAAAGTCCAAAGTTCAAGTCCAAACTGACCAAACTCTCACAAGTCAAGCTTGGCCTTGGGCCGCGCTTGGGGGGGGGGGGGTAGAAGAACTCCCGGAACCCCATCAACCAGGTATCAACCAGGTATCAAGTGACTTCAAGTAGACAAAAAGACAAGGGGGGATACTTAGCAGAAACAAGGCTAGTATACTTTATAATGCCACTAATTACGTGGAGAGTTTGCCTTGCATACTTCAAGATAACGAGGGAGAGGAATTGCCACTTTCGGGGTAGTTGTTAAAGCTATGGGGGGGGGGAGTTGCACACTAATGACACTATGTAAAGAACACATTGACCACTTTATGTAGGGCAGACGTATCTGTGTATCTATGTATTTATGTCTGTAAGTTAGATTAGCATTTTAAAAGCACTACAATCACCTTCTGTGGTTGATTGTTCAATAAATCCCTGAACTATGTTTAACAGGGCCACTTGCCACATCTGACTAACCCCCCCCCCCACCACCAGCCAGGGCCCACTTGCTCACTAAACGACATCTTATCATTTGGCGACGGTGTTGTCTCAGGCTTCACGAGGCAACACCGTCTCAACACCGCCTTAGCTGGTTGATACCTGGTTGATGGGGTTCTGGGAGTTCTTCTACTCCCCAAGCCCGGCCCGAGGCCAGGCTTGACTTGTGAGAGTTTGGTCCACTAGGCTGTTGCTTGGAGCGGCCCGCAGGCCCACATACCCACCACAGCCCGGTTGGTCCGGAACGTCTTTTAGAAAACAGTCTAGTTTTCTCTTGAAGATGTCGACGGTTGCTCCATGATAACACCGCCTCTGGACGGTATTGTGTACTAGTGTTGATGTGTGTTAGCGTGAGTTAATTAGTCGTGTTATTGGCCCGTTAAACAATGCCTTTGTGAATCACTAGCGCCTTAGTTGGACAAAAAGAGGAACATAAGTCAGACCAGAAGCAAAGCTAAACGACGAATAGCTCCCCCCCTGGACGGTAGAGCGACGGTCTCGCTTCATGCAGGCTGGCGTTCAATCCCTCCGACCGTCCAAGTGATTGGGCACCATTCCCGTCCCTCCGTCCCATCCCAAATCCATACCCTGACCCCCTTCCAAGTGCTATATAGTCGTAATGGCTTGGCGCTTTCCCCCCCTGATAGTTCCCTCCTCTCCCCCCCCCCTGTCCCTGGCTTCTGGCTACAATAGTAACATTTAATTGAGATCAATTCCATCCGGCAGCAGCAGCCGGCGAGGAGTGTGACGCCCAGGGTGACAGTGACGCCCAGGGTGACAGTGACGCCCAGGGTGACAGTGACGCCCAGGGTGACAGTGACGCCCAGGGTGACAGTGACGAGGTGGGAGAGGGCTTGGCTCCACCTATTACACCAAGGATGCCTGTGTACAATGTGCGTGACGCAAGGACCGGGATGCTTGGCTGCTGACACAACCCGGTATTGTGGGGGTTGGGGAGGGGGGGGGGTGTCAGTCACGGCACCCAGTATTGTGTGGGGGGGTTGGGGGGGGGAGGGGAGGGTGCTGTCAGTCACACCACCCAGGTTACCCTTTGTACTGTGACACAAAATTCTAAATGATACAAAGGACAGGTGCACCGTGGTATGGTGGTGTGGTTGGTGTGTGTGTGTGTGTGTGTGTGTGTGTGTGTGTGTGTGTGTGTGTGTGTGTGTGTGTGTGTGTGTGTTGAGCAGCACGCCATCCAGCATGTGTTGCTCCTCTGGCTCTGCCATATTGGTAGTAAAGTGTTGCATAATTACACCCGGTGATGCGCTCTGTTCCTGTGGCGGCACCGCGGCCATAGTTTGCGTGTGTGTGTGTGGGGGGGGGGGGGGTGACACGGCACGCGACGGATGACAAAAAGCGGATGACTGGTGAGAAAGATATGACACAAGACTAAGCGGGTGGCTGAGATATGACACCAGTCAGGGCAGGGGGGGAGGGAGAGAGAGGGGGGAGAGCGAGAGAGGGGGGAGAGCGAGAGAGGGGGGAGAGCGAGAGAGGGGGGAGAGCGAGAGAGGGGGGAGAGCGAGAGAGGGGGGGAGAGCGAGCGAGAGAGAGAGAGAGAGAGAGAGCGAGAGAGGGGGAGAGCGAGAGAGGGGAAGAGCGAGAGAGGGGAAGAGCGAGAGAGGGGAAGAGCGAGAGAGGGGAAGAGCGAGAGAGGGGAAGAGCGAGAGAGGGGAAGAGCGAGAGAGGGGAAGAGCGAGAGAGGGGAAGAGCGAGAGAGGGGAAGAGCGAGAGAGGGGAAGAGCGAGAGAGGGGAAGAGCGAGAGGGGGGAGAGAGAGAGGGGGGGAGAGAGAGAGAGAGAGGGGAAGAGAGAGAGAGAGAGAGAGGGGGGAGAGAGAGAGAGGGGGGGAGAGAGAGAGAGGGGGGGAGAGAGAGAGAGAGGGGGGGAGAGAGAGAGAGAGGGGAAGAGAGAGAGAGAGAGAGAGGGGAAGAGAGAGAGAGAGAGAGAGGGGAAGAGAGAGAGAGAGAGGGGGGAAGAGAGAGAGAGAGAGAGAGGGGGGAGAGAGAGAGAGGGGGGGAGAGAGAGAGAGGGGGGGAGAGAGAGAGAGAGGGGGGGAGAGAGAGAGAGAGGGGAAGAGAGAGAGAGAGAGGGGAAGAGAGAGAGAGAGAGGGGGGAAAGAGAGGGAGAGGGAGGGAGGTGTGTTGTGTTGTGTTGGCTGGGTAAGTAGCAGTGTGTGCACCAGCCAAGGGAACACTGGGAGACTGTGCACCAGCCAAGGGAACACTGGGAGACTGTGCACCAGCCAAGGGAACACTGGGAGACTGTGCACCAGCCAAGGGAACACTGGGAGACTGTGCACCAGCCAAGGGAACACTGGGAGACTGTGCACCAGCCAAGGGAACACTGGGAGACTGTGCACCAGCCAAGGGAACACTGGGAGACTGTGCACCAGCCAAGGGAACACTGGGAGACTGTGCACCAGCCAAAGGAACACTGGGAGACTGTGCACCAGCCAAGGGAACACTGGGAGACTGTGCACCAGCCAAGGGAACACTGGGAGACTGTGCACCAGCCAAAGGAACACTGGGAGACTGTGCACCAGCCAAGGGAACACTGGGAGACTGTGCACCAGCCAAGGGAACACTGGGAGACTGTGCACCAGCCAAGGGAACACTGGGAGACTGTGCACCAGCCAAAGGAACACTGGGAGACTGTGCACCAGCCAAAGGAACACTGGGAGACTGTGCACCAGCCAAAGGAACGCTGGGAGACTGTGCACCAGCCAAGGGAACACTGGGAGACTGCACCAGCCAAGGGAACACTGGGAGACTGTGCACCAGCCAAAGGAACACTGGGAGACTGTGCACCAGCCAAGGGAACACTGGGAGACTGTGCACCAGCCAAGGGAACACTGGGAGACTGTGCACCAGCCAAAGGAACACTGGGAGACTGTGCACCAGCCAAAGGAACGCTGGGAGACTGTGCACCAGCCAAGGGAACACTGGGAGACTGCACCAGCCAGGAGGCGCCGTGGGAGAAGTAGCCGAAGGATGGAACAAGAGAGAGTGTTGCGTGCGTCAAGGTAAAGCAACAGACGTTATCAGTGTTGGAGCCCACAGTAATACTCTTATCCCAAAGAATACCCCGGAGATAAACCGAACTTATCACCCCCCCCCCCTATAACGTAATCCAGAGATCCTAATGTTCTAATTATAATCTGTAAACATTGGCCTCAAGGTCTCTCGCTTTCGTCAATTTGGTGATTTGTTAATAATTATACACAGTCATTTCCGGTACTAACTAAACCCTAGTCATTAACCCCTAAACTGCGCAACTATTAGCGTTACGTCTAGGTGCGTATTTCTATAAAGTAGTTAAGTAATCAATTGGAGGAAAATCCGTATGTCGGTTGGGGCAGTGAAAGGGCGTCACTGTATCCTCCTCTCCTCTGTGTTGGTTGTATGATAATGTCTCTCGCATTCCCCGCTACGTGTTGGTTGTTATTATAGATTCAGCTACTCGGAACAAGTTCCAAGTAGCACAGGCTATGGTGAGCCCGTAGTGAACTTACCTGGCACAGGAGCGGGGCTGCGTGTGCCTAGAGAGAGGGGTGAACCTACGTGTTGGGATGCCAGTAATTTAAGAGTATGTAGATGAGGGCCAGGCGTGCCCAGTTGGACTGGTCACCTTCAGGGCTTCGTAGTGTGATCCGACGCAGTAGATTAGGTGATAAAGAGTATTGGTAAAACACGTACGAAGAAGGGCGCCACGTCACTTTGATAATGCGCTGGGTCTCGGTAACAAATTTAAAAAAAAAGAGTAGCAGGGTTTACCAAGGAAACAAGAGATCATTCTAGTTCGACCGAGAGGATACAAATACACTTGGGTATACGATAGCAACAATGACACTACAAATACACCTCGCAATACAATAGCAACAATGTCACTTCTTACACAATGCCAACTATGTAGGCGACATGACTCTCATACACTATACAGCCCTACCTTAGGCATGCCTGTGTGATGGAACGTCTGCCTTACAGCTTAGCATTTTAAAAGTACCGAATCACCTTCTGTGGTTGATTGTTCAATAAATCCCTGAACTATATGTTTAACTGATCTCTAACCCTGTCCATGGAGGACAGAAGAAAATGTATATATGCTGGTTAGCATTGTAAATATGTGGCCACGTCTGTGGTAGAAAAAAAAGCAGCTTTACAGTAGAGCCTTACCTTTGGGGATTTATTATTCACCCCATACCCATTTCGTAGGGGAAAGGGCTACAGAGGCATAACAAGTTCACGAACTGAACCTCACAGTTTGTTTAGGTAAGCAAGTGACACTCTTGTGTAACTAGTTAATAATTTCACACGCGCATTGACAGCTCCTACTTGTATGCCTTCAACAAGGCTATGGGGGCCTGACGGCTGAGTGGACAGCGTTCGGGATTCGTATTCGTAGGGTCCGGGGATCGATCCCCGGCGGAGGCGGAAACAAATGAGCAGAGTTTCTTTCACCCTGATGCTCCTGTTCGCCTAGCAGTAAATAGGTACCTGGTAGTTAGACTGCTGTTAAGGGCTGCTTTCCGCGTGTGTACTCACCTAGTTGTGTTTGCGGGGGTTGAGCTCTGGCTCTTTGGTCCCGCCTCTCAACCGTCAATCAACAGGTGTACAGATTCCTGAGCCTATTGGGCTCTATCATATCTACACTTGAAACTGTGTATGGAGTCAGCCCTTACTGATGGATCCTTCAGATAAAGACGAAGCAAGATGACCTTAAAGGCTGTTACTAGACCACAGCTGGGCTCGTAGGATGGCTCCAGCTGGTGGCGGGACCAGCTGCACTGTTTCACTGCATGGTTCCCATTGTGGCGCAGTGATAAGTGCATTCCGATCACGCCAGAAACGTCCCGGGTCCGATTCCCGTGGTAAGACGAACGTTTCGGGCCAACGCTTCCTCTCACCTGATGCCTCTGTTCACCCTAACAGTAAATACGTTATAACTGGCATCCTGTCCCCGACTGTGAGGAAACCATGAAGTCGGCCATTACCTCCCTTTTATACTTCTAATGCTTTTCTCAAGCATTAGAAACCTTCCATACAAGGAGAGGTTAAGAAAGCTTGACATTCTTTAGATCGACGAAGAGTAAGGTGTGCCATGGTCGAAGTATACTAGTATAACAAGGGTATAACATGGGTATACAAGGGTATAACAATTATTAAGGTACATTAATAATTTATATCATCACGAAATAGAACATCATTGGATACAAATGGAACAAGTTTAGATTTAGGAAAGATCTGTTCAAATATTGATTTTTAAATTGTGTTGATTTAAGCAACAAACTACCTAGTAACATAATTGATGCTGCGTTGTTTCAAGCGATGGTTAGGCATGTTTGAATGGGCATGGTTGAATGAGTGCATGGAGAGATGGGTCCCAGGAGGGAGAGTAGCTACACATTCACAATATGCAAATTGAAAACAACATTGCACAGACCATATACACTGACGGATCACTCAATACAGCTACGGGGAGGGCAGGAAGTGCTGTTATTGCTCATCAGCCCGATGGCAGCACAATTCAAAGGAATATAAGAATTAGTAACTGGGCATCCAAAATGCAAGCTGAGTTGGTAGCGATATTGTTAGCACTTGAAATTATTGACAACACTGAAGTAGACAGCTTAATTATTTCCGACTCTCTTTCCTCACTACAAGCAATAAACAGTTTGCAATCAAGTAATAACGTGCTTGTCTTGGAAGCCAGACATAGATATATAAGCATACTTAGCAAGAAGGTAAATATAAAAATGTTGTGGATTCCTTCTCACATTGACCTGCAGGAACATGACAAAGTTGACGCCCTTGCTAAGGCTGCAGTAAATAAAGACAGTATTGAACGGAATCTTGAGTTATCAAATAGGCCCCTTAAAAGTGTCATTAGACGAGAACTCCTGGGTAGATTTGAAGAAAGTAGAACAGTGCAAACTGGAACTAGCAGGTCCATTGTTCATCACAATGAAATGTGTGAAGTAAAACATGTGTATGGGGCAAGTAACAAAGTCAGTAGACTAACAGATGTTGTCACAGCTCGTATAAGACTTGGCTACAAGTATCTCTGGCAGTTCGGCTTGTATAGGGATCTAGATGAAGAAAAGTGTGTGGACAAAGACAGGGACACACACTCGAACACTATATCTTGGATTGTAGTAAAATTGAGCCATTTGGAGATAAATCTAAGCTCACGCTGTATGATATGGCAACCTATCTTGTTACCAAGGATAAAATACCTGAAATCCTTGCGCTGTATCCATATTTCACTCCCAGTAGATAAATGGCATATGAGATTAAGAAACTCAGTATTGCGAAGACTAATAATAAACAGCAGCTCCCCTATGACTGTAATATCTCCATTGCTCAAACAATTATGTATTAGCGATAAGACCTACATTATTATATTATTATAATACATTAATGTATAATGACTTACTGTAAATATATAGCTCTTGAAATAGAGCATTCTCTGTAACTAGCTGACATGTAACTATAAGGTGTGAAGGATAAATGAAATTGTTTATGTAATAATCTAAGATGAGGTCTGATAAAGACCTTTTGTGCCCTCTGTAATGCTTTTGCGCTACCGCTCACAGGATGAGTATGGGGTGCACAATAAACTAGCCACCTCCGGCAGCAACAATCAATCAGGAGACCAGGAATAAGGTCCGTGCTGAGTGCTGAGAGGTGGTGTTCATGCACCACTACTTCCTCTATTCATTTCACATTTTGTCAAGGTATATAATATTTAGACCGCATGGCTCGCAGCCATTTAAACTGAAGTCATGCAGTCTTTAAGAGGTGTGTGTGTGTGTGTGTGTGTGTGTGTGTGTGTGTGTGTGTGTGTGTGTGTGTGTGTGTGTGTGTGTGTGTGTGTGTGTGTGTGTTTACTAGTTGTGTTTACTAGTTGTGTTTACTAGTTGTGTTTACTAGTTGTGTTTTTGCGGGGGTTGAGCTTTGCTCTTTCGGCCCGCCTCTCAACTGTCAATCAACTGTTTACTAACTACTTTTTTTTGTTTTTTGTTTTTTCCACACCACACACACACACACCCCAGGAAGCAGCCCGTGACAGCTGACTAACTCCCAGGTACCTATTTACTGCTAGGTAACAGGGGCACTTAGGATGAAAGAAACTTTGCCCATTTGTTTCTGCCGCGTGCGGGAATCGAACCCGCGCCACAGAATTACGAGTCCTGCGCGCTATCCACCAGGCTACGAGGCCCCCTTTGTGTGTGTGTGTGTGTGTGTGTGTGTGTGTGTGTGTGTGTGTGTGTGTGTGTGTGTGTGTGTGTGTGTGTACTCACTCACCTATTTGTGCTTGCGGGGGTTGAGCTTTGGCTCTTTGGTCCCGCCTCTCAACTGTCAATCAACTGTGTGTGTGTGTACACATTTGTCATGCCTCTTAAATCTGTGAATTGAGATCTTGTTGTCCAGAACGAATGGTATGTACAGGCATAAGTGGTTTACCTTTCTGGTGAATTAATTCTGTCTAATGGTCAATACTGACCGCTAGGCGTAAGATTAGATTAAACGTTAGAGTATATCCAGTGTCATTTTCCTCATTGAGCGCCACTCATTAGTTTCAGGGATCTGTGGGTGCAAGCAAAGAGCTTCGCCAGTCCAGGGTCAGGTGTTTTATCGCACCATATCAGATAAGATTTTTTCCTCCTGACCCATGCTTGTTGAAAGGCAGGTTTATTGGTGCGGGTGGTGGTGGGGGTGGTTGTTGGGGGTGGGGGTGGTTGGTGGGGGTGGGGGTGGGGGTGGGGGGTTGAATTTTACATTGAATTTTGAATTTTAAGCATCGCTCACTCTCGGGCCCAAATTCTGTATCAACAACAATGTAATAAGTTTTAAATAAGATATATATAAATATAATATGACTGAAAACTCACACCCCAGAAGTGACTCGAACCCATACTCAGTACTCAGGTGAGTATGGGTTCGAGTCACTTCTGGGGTGTGAGTTTTCAGTTGCATATAGTCCTGGGGACCATTCAGGCTTGTTCGTGTATATATATATATATATATATATATATATATATATATATATATATATATATATATATATATATATATATATATATAATGTAATCACATACACACATTTTTTTCAGCATTTATTTTGATATGGATATATGGAAGCTTTAGATGTGTGTTACTTGATGAGAGGTTTTGTCAGTAAGGACATAACCCACAACCCTTGTCACACATCTCAGTTTTGCCTACAGTAAAGTTCATTATTAACGTAACTTGCTTATCTAAAATAAAGGCTGGCGGTGTTGGTTGTGTGTGAGTGTAACCTTTATAGCGGCCCACAGGATGGGCTTGGGCTTGCCCCTAAGATAAAAACCTTGGGCCAGATTCACGAAAGCACTTACGCAAGCACTTACGACCCTGTACATCTTTTCTCAATCTTTGGCGGCTTTGTTTACAATTATTAAACAGTTAATGAGCTGCGAAGCACCAGGAGGCTGTTTATAACAATAACAACAGTTGATTGGCAAGTTTTCATGCTTGTAAACTGTTTAATAAATGTAACCAAAGCCGTCAAAGATTGAGGAAAGATGTACACGTTCGTAAGTACTTGCGTAAGTACTTTCGTGAATCTGGCCCCTTCAGATTGACGAGTACTGTGTTGTGTAGTGGACTGGGTGGTGGCTGTGGTCTTACCAGGTGGTTACCTTGCCTTTGTTTCGAGGATCAACTTCCTCGCGATCCGGTGTGTGATCTGGCCTCCTGGTTTGGTGGTGATCCTAGCTGCAAACATCTGACTGTTTGACGCAGGTGTGTGTGTGCAGTCTGACGTGTGAATCACAGCCCTGTTGTGGTCCGGTATCGTTTGGAGGTGTTCATCACGTTCTCATTTGAACACCGGGAGAGGTCATAACTGGATAGGGTAGTGGGAGGAGTTCTACTCCCCGAGCCCGGCCTGAGGCCAGGTCGGCTAGTTATCCAGCTTATGTTTAGAGTGTGTTGAAAGTCTTGGGTCATGATGATGTTGGACCAGGCCGCGTCCAACAGCCTGGTTGACCAGTCCAGCAACGAGGAGGCCTGGTCGACGACCGGGCCTCGGGGTCGTTGAGCCCCGGAATCACCTCAAGGTAACCTCAAGGTAATGATGTTGGAAGAATTTTTCTATCAGCGTACCTGGGGCGCCGGTTAGAAACAATGGGCAGAGTTTCTTTCACCCTATGCCCCTGTTACCTAGCAGTAAAATAGGTACCTGGGTGTTAGTCAGCTGTCACGGGCTGCTTCCTGGGGGGTGGAGGCCTGGTCGAGGACCGGGCCGCGGGGACACTAAAGCCCCGAAATCATCTCAAGAGAACCTCAAGATATTATTGTGTAACATTATCCTGGAAATGTTGCACAATATAGAAAGGGCTGATCTTGAAAGGTGTCGATCATTGGTATGGCATCCCTCTTTTTGAAAGTTTCCTGCTATTCAACCTGTCATATCGGAAGACCTTATTTTTAAAGAAGATAATACAGTAGCTATCGCTACTGCAAGAAAAGGTTACCTCGGTTGACGGTTGCTCTTAAATCTTGTGTATTTTTTGTTTGGTCTGCAGTGTGATGTGACTGTTTTATATGTGGGTTCCGTTTCGATGTTTTCTTTTTTTCCATAGCGCGGGAGCTGGGGCGGTGACAGCGGGCTGGGCCGGTGACAGCGGGCTGGGGCGGTGACAGCGGGCTGGGCCAGTGACAGCGGGCTGGGGCGGTGACAGCGGGCTGGGCCAGTGACAGCGGGCTGGGCCAGTGACAGCGGGCTGGGGCGGTGACAGCGGGCTGGGGCGGTGACAGCGGGCTGGGGCGGTGACAGCGGGCTGGGCCAGTGACAGCGGGCTGGGGCGGTGACAGCGGGCTGGGGCGGTGACAGCGGGCTGGGCCAGTGACAGCGGGCTGGGCCAGTGACAGCGGGCTGGGCCAGTGACAGCGGGCTGGGCCAGTGACTGCGGGCTGGGCCAGTGACAGCGGGCTGGGCCAGTGACAGCGGGCTGGGCCAGTGACAGCGGGCTGGGGCGGTGACAGCGGGCTGGGCCGGTGACAGCGGGCTGGGGCGGTGACAGCGGGCTGGGCCGGTGACAGCGGGCTGGGCCAGTGACAGCGGGCTGGGGCGGTGACAGCGGGCTGGGCCGGTGACAGCGGGCTGGGCCAGTGACAGCGGGCTGGGGCGGTGACAGCGGGCTGGGCCGGTGACAGCGGGCTGGGCCGGTGACAGCGGGCTGGGCCAGTGACAGCGGGCTGGGGCGGTGACAGCGGGCTGGGGCGGTGACAGCGGGCTGGGGCAGTGACAGCGGGCTGGGGCGGTGACAGCGGGCTGGGGCGGTGACAGCGGGCTGGGGCGGTGACAGCGGGCTGGGGCGGTGACAGCGGGCTGGGGCGGTGACAGCGGGCTGGGGCAGTGACAGCGGGCTGGGCCAGTGACAGCGGGCTGGGGCGGTGACAGCGGGCTGGGCCAGTGACAGCATTTACAGACATTTCAGTTCTGTAATTTGTTGTTCATTGAAGGGTTCAACCTCCCTTATAGTGAGAAGGTCTGCTGAAGTGCATACGGAGACTTTTAAACCTCAAGAATTTAGAATGGATATATATATCAGCTAAGGGTATTACACAGGTGTATACCACAATATATGTATATGTATATATAATATATATTGTATAATCAACTATAGGTGTGTATTTCTTAGTGCATACTACGAGGTTAAACTCGTGCCTTGGTCCATGTTTAGGACTAAAGTGGAAATAAAGTGTAATAAAGTGTTTAGGACTAAAGTGTAATGGCTGGTTAATCAGTCATCTCTTGTGGTGGTCTTAACAGCCTTCCATAGGTAGGCCTTCAGCCCAGCATCAACCCCCCTCCCCCCCTAGCAGCAGCTGAATGAAATCTGGAGTGCATATGTTGAGAGGTGCAACCCGTGCCAGGTGAAGGGTCTGGAGTGGCGGTGTTTATTGTTGGCCCTGGATGTTGGCTGTGTCCTCTTGAAGGTGTTTACTGGCTGGTATTATATATATAGGCAGTTGCAGCTGGGCTGGCTCTCAGGTGTAAACATCGGTCTCTTCTTTAGGGCTTAGCTTGTGACCGTGTTTTAATGGTGTCAAGTGTGTGTGCTTGGATCGGCTATGTCATGAAGCAACTCGAAATAAGTGCTCCGATTGGTAGACCCACAGAAATTGAAATAAGTTTATTGAGGTAAAATACACACAAAGGGATGAGGTAGCTCAAGCTATTCTCACCCCGTTCAGTACATCGTGTTCCAAATGTACTCACTAGAAAGAAGACGAGAGAGATATCAAATAATATACATCTGGAAGATACTGGAGGGCCAAGTACCAAATCTACACAGTAAAATAACAACGTACTGGAGTGAACGATATGGAAGAAAATGCAGAATAGAACCAGTGAAGAGCAGAGGTGCCATAGGCACAATCAGAGAACACTGTATAAACATCAGAGGTCCGCGGCTGTTCATCGTCCTCCCAGCAAGCATAAGAAATATTGCCGGAACAACCGTGGACATCTTTAAGAGGAAACTAGATTTATTCCTGCAAGGAGTGCCGGACCAACAGGGCTGTGGTGGGTATGTGGGCCTGCGGGCCGCTCCAAGCAACAGCCTACAGGACCAAACTCTCACAAGTCAAGCCTGGCCTCGGGCCGGGCTTGGGGAGTAGAACAACTCCCAGAACCCCATCAACCAGGTATCAACCAGGTAATACATACATAGATACAGTGTCCATTGTTCCGATTGGTAGATCCACACTGACCATTGCTCTGACTGGAAACATCACACTGCCCATGGCTCTGATTGGAAAACATCATATACTATCC
The DNA here is from genome assembly GCF_040958095.1 of Procambarus clarkii. Classification (NCBI taxonomy): domain Eukaryota; kingdom Metazoa; phylum Arthropoda; class Malacostraca; order Decapoda; family Cambaridae; genus Procambarus; species Procambarus clarkii. The sequence continues at coordinate 11,510,083 of NC_091188.1, read as the reverse complement.
ATTGGTCTGATTGGTAGACCCGCATTGCCAGTTGCTCTGGAAACACCACACTGCCCAGTGTATCAAGTGAACGCCATTGTACCATGTTGCCTAATTTTTTTTAGTCATGTTGTAGGCTTCGGTTATTCATGACATTTTGTTACAGCCATCAAATAATTGTCGAGAGAACTCGTTACTTGCATTGTCCAACGTCCTTCGTTGGCAACATATTCATTACAGTTACAAAACTAATGACGCTGGCAATCAATTTAAATGTTTTCCCCGGCCACTGTATTGTTATGGGGTCGCACTGATGGGCAGCGCCTCTGTAACGCAGGCTTATCAGAAACCACTGTGGGGACATCAGTATACTGCGTTTGTTAAAATACAATTTGCATCATTGAAGGAACTTGCTACTTTTATATATATATATCTACTGAACGATCTTCTAACATACCATGTGCTGGTTCCGTGGTTCAGTGCCCCCGCGGCCTGGTCTCTGATCAGGGGCTAGATTCAGGAAGCAGTTACGCAAGCACGAACCTGTCCATCTTTTCTCAATCTTTGGCTGCTTTGTTTACAATTATTAAACAGTTAATGAGCTCCGAAGTTCCAGAAGGCTGTTTATAACAAAAACAACACTTGATTGGCTAGTTTTCATGCTTGTAAACTGTTTAATAACTGTAACCAAAGCCGTCAAATATTGAGGAAAGATGTACTCGTTCGTAAGTGCTTGCGTAACTGCTTCGTGAATCTGACCCCAGGTCTCCTGGTTGGTGGTCTGGTCTACCAAACTGTTAGATGCAGCTGCTCGTAGTCTGACGAATGACTCCCAGCCCAGTTGACAAGGGACCCTTTGGAGGTGCTTGTAACGTTGCCTTTTGAACAGCACAAGAGGTTTAGAGGGAGTGTTTTGGAGAGCCTTGGAATTAATTGTCTCTTGAGCATACCTACCGCACCTCTGCCATGTCTCCTGGGGCTAGATTCACGAAGCAGTTACGCAAGCACTTACGAACGTGTACATCTTTCCTCAATCTTTGACGGCTTTGGTTACATTTATTAAACAGTTTACAAGCATGAAAACGTCCCAATCAACTGTTGTTATTGTTATAAACAGCCTTCTGGAGCTTCGGAGCTCATTAACTGTTTAATAATTGTAACCAAAGCCGCCAAAGATTGAGAAAAGATGTACAGATTCGTAAGTGCTTGCGTAACTGCTTCGTGATTCTGGCCCTTGGTCTCGTATGAAGTTATTCCCGTGTGCTTATTACAATTCTATATCGTATACATGTTATTGCATAGTTTTGTCAGTGACGGCAAGGCCCCTTAAGCTTATTGAGGCCCTGCTAGCCAAGGGCGAAGCCTTCCATGCGGTCACCCAACCAGTTACTTGCCGACTATGGCTTAACCCGAGGAACCTCTCAGATTGACCGTGGCTGGAATGCGTATGAATCACACGGAAAGGGGGGGGGGGGAGCGCCAAGCCATTGCGACTATATAGCAGGGGGGGGGGAGGAGGGTCATGACGGGAGACACCTCCCGTCACGCAGGGTGCAGTCGCACCTCCACAGATCTCCAGTATCAGCTCTTGATACTGGTATTGGCTCAAAAGGGCCACCACTTACGGGCTATTCATGCCCGTGCCACCTTTTGGGTGGCTTAATCTTCATCAATCAATCAATCAATCAGGAGGGCCATCTTTAAGATGGCACATGATGAATGATGGTCGTAAGTCCTTCACGATTGATTACTATGATTGCTGTGACGTGGCGGACTGGCTCAAGATACAGGGTTCGATATACACACCTTGCGGAACCACCTTTGTCTTGACTTTATTGATAATTAAGTACGGTAATTATTTAAGGGGTCTTAAATAATACAATGTCGTGTATAAAGCCAATTTACCTGTTGTTGGTTCCGGGAGGATAACCGTCCCCGCGGCCCGGTCTCTGCCTAGGGCCTACTGGTTGGTTATGTGGTCAACCAGGCTGTTGGACTGCTTGCAGTCTGGCCTATGAATCGGAGGTAACCTTACCTTGAGGTTACCTTGAGGTGCTTCCAGGGCTTAGCGTCCCACCGGCCCGGTCGTCGACCTGGACTGATCAACCTTAAAGATAAATAATCTAATAATCTGTAATAATAATAATAATAATCTGAGATAAATAATCTAATAATCTACTAATCCTGATCAACCTTAAAGATAAATACCTTTGGTATTTATCAAGTTCTTCCCCCAACATCCCTAGAACCAAGCCACTCATGATATCATAAATGTGTTTGTCCTTCTGAAGTGTTATTTTTGTCATGAACAATAACACCAAGGTTTGTGTCAGCATCTTTGTCTTGTGTAAGGTGCATTGTCTTGTCTTAATATAGCCTAGGTGCTGACTCAAGCCCTAATGTTACTGTTTCCCAAGGCAAACATTTTCCTCCACCGATTCGAAACATAGATTATAGGTGTAAGGAGGAGCTTGCCATTGCCCAATACTCTTGCTGTGTACAGTGTGTAGCATCGTGATTAGCTAGTAAGTCAGTATAGGTACTTTTGTAGTGTGTATTGTTCTTGTGTTTTTACCTTTACCCGTGGTCGAGGACCGGGCCGCGGAGACACTAAAGCCCCGAAATCATCTCAAGAAGGCAGGGGAGACTTTAAGGTGCCATATCAACCAGGCGGGTTGCTATGGGTATATCTTGAGGTTATCTTAAGATGATTTCGAGGCTTTAGCGTCCCCGCGGCCCGCTCCTCGACCAGGTCTCCTTTTTGTTACCCCCCCCCTTCCCCCGGAAGGAGCCCGTAGCAGCTGTCTAACTCCCAGGTACCTATTTACTGCTAGGTAACAGAGGCATCAGGCAGAAAGAAACATTTTGCCCGTTCCGGGGATCGAACCCGGAACCTCAGGACTACGAATCCGAAGTGCTGTCCACCCAGCTGTCAGGCGGGTACGTGGGCTTTCAGGTCGCCTCAAGCAACAAACTTATAGATCAAGATATCACAAGATATCACAAGATTAGCCTTGCTCCAGGTCGTATTGGGAAGCAAAGAACTCTTGGGAGTTCTTAATATATATTATTATGTAATATAATATCTATGTTATAGATATTATATTATATCTTATAGGCAGTCCACTTAATCAATTTACTTAGAGAAGGGGGAGCGGGAGGTTGAGACGGGGAGGGACCAAAGGGGCAGATCGAGTAAAGAGAGGGGAAAGGGTGGAGAGAGAAGAGACCTGGGTGCTGCCGGCTACCTGCTGCTGTGGGAAAGAGGGGTAGGGAGATAGGATGGGAAGAGGGGGGAGGAATGAGATGGGATAGAGGGAAGCAGACTGTCCCGGGCACCGCCGGAAACCCTTCCTAGTTTATGTTACATGAATCCTGTTCTCCATTTAGGGTAAACCAAACAGCCAAATATGCTAAGAGTACTGATGTTTAGACATTTCAGGTAAGACTATTTATGGTTGATACATAAGAACAAAGGTAACTGCAGAAGTCACACACAGAGATCACACTAACGTGATGCATCAAATGAACAAATCCACAAGGGCCGTGACGAGAATTCGAACCTGCGAACTTGTCTGGGATGCTCCCGGACGCAGGTTCGAATCCTCGTCACGGCCCTTGTGGACTTGTTCATTTGTTTAACTGCAGAAGGCCTATTGGCCCATACGAGGCAGGTCCTATTTCTAACCAGCCAATCCCACTCACATACACCAGGATGATGGGAAAGACTTTATCACTGGCCGTGAGAGTTGTTTTATTTTACGGATTGTATTTGAGAGTTGTTTAGTGAGTGTGTTGTGGTGTTGCAGGGTGGGTGAGGTGCGGGGTGATGCCGCCGCCACCGCCCCCGCCCGCGCCTGGAGGCCTGCAGCGGCGCGGCCCACACGCCCCGCCCCAGCCCGTGCCCAAGGCGGCAGGTGGCGATGACCGCAACGCCCTCCTCTCCTCCATCAGGACCGGCGCCAAGCTCAAGAAGACCGTCACCAACGATCGCTCCGCGCCGATCATAGATGGTGAGTACTCCACCCTACTACTACTACTAGTACTACTACTAGTACTACTACTAGTACTACTACTAGTACTACTAGTACTACTAAATTGTCTTCCTGGCGCTTGGTGCCTTGGGTAATAACCGTGTTGTTCTGTCTGCTTTACTGTACTTGCCTGTCACCTGTCAGTGTTTACGGGGAAGTGGGGGTCTGTCTGTGTATGCTCCGCTCACTAGTGCTCTTCCTCTTGCGTTTCAACTACTATGACTTTCCAACTGTTCTCGAATCGGGACTTACAGTTGTAGATGGAGGTGGCTTCCCACACCTTCCTCCTCTAGAACATTCCTCGTGTTAACTACCAATATAAGGTAAGTACTTTTATGTCCCTTCGGCGGCTGATTTGCACTTCCAGTTGCCATTTGTGTCGTCTTGTCCTGCTTTCTCTCAATCTGAAGGGGCTATCCTTGTCCGCCTTATCTATTCCTCTCAGTATCTTGTAAGTTGTGATCATATCCCCCTCTGTTCTTTTTATCCTGGAGAGTTGTGAGCGTTCCATTAGCCGATGGTCGTAGCTTATAACCCTCTTAACTCTGGCACAAATCTTGATGCCCTTTTTCAATGTTGGCTTTTATACTCCACAAGGTTGACAAGGTCCGTATCCTTATACCGCGGCAGCTCTCGCTCCTGTCGGGTTTAACAGTTACTCCAAGTGTTAACGTGATGCCTTCCTTCCCTCCTCCCCCGTGTCCGAGAACTATATCCCCTACCACTATGTCTTGTACAAGTAGTGAAGGAACACCATACTTGCCGGCCGGCAGAAAAGGTGCTTTTGAAAAGATGCATACTTCTGAAGGCTGGGAGATGCCGTGATGGCTTCTCCGGCCTTGAAAAAAGGGGGGATACCATCACGGAGAAGTATCCACTCCCGTGTATATCCTTGCACGACTACAGATCACATTTTCTCCAAGGAGTGCCGGACCAACCGGGCTGTGGTGGGCCTGCGGGCCGCTCCAAGCAACAGCCTAGTGGACCAAACTCTCACAAGTCAGGCCTGGCCTCGGGCCGGGCTTGGGGAATAGAACACCCAGAACCCCATCAAGCAGGTAAAATTCACGCCAACCATCCACACCACTTGCAGGCTATACTCATGCTCAAGAAAATGCCGAATAGAACCAGTGAAGAGCAGGAGTGCCATTGGCACAATCAGAGAACACTGTATAAACATCAGAGGTCCGCGGCTGTTCAACACTCCCAGCGAGCATAAGAAATATTGCAAGAACAACCGTGGACATCTTCAAGAGGAAACTAGATCGTCTCCTCCAGGACCCCATCAACCAGGTATCAAGCCGCCACCTGGGGTGGCTTAATCTTCATCATTCAATTAATCAATCTGGAGAAGTATCCCTGAGCGCTTCTACCTGCACCACCACTTCTCGGGAGCCGCGAATCATTATGTAAAGTGCACTCTCTGAGCCATGGAGACTGGCATGGGGCTCACGAATGACTCCTGGTGGTACAGCTCAGATTGCTGGTCTGTGGGGGTGTGGGTGGGTGGCTGTGTGGGTGGGTGTGTGTGGGTGTATTTGTGGGTGTCTGTGTGTGTGTGTGGGTATGTTTGTGGGTGTCTGTGTGTGTGTGTGTGTAGGTGTGACATTCTCACTTAAAAGGTTTAAGGTGGGCTCTGGTTATTGTTTATATCCCGTGTTATGACAAGAGGAGAACATGAAATAAATATATTTAGGGGGTGAGCATGTGGGGGTTATCTTGATGGGGTTCCAGGGATCACTGTCCCCGCGGCCCGGTCTCTGGCCAGACGTCCTGGTCGGGTATAGAGATTGGTATGATACCAGGACGTTAGGGAGCATGACTGGATGATTTGGTGGGGCAAAGTGAGCATGAACCTCACAAATGATTTGCGTATATTGTGTGCTGGGAGTGAATGGTGTCCATGGCGTGCTGCCGGCCAATATTAATGGCAGCAGAGACTGAAGCATATAGCATACAATGAATGAAAGTTATGCATTAATAATAGAGGCGGGTAAGTGTAAGTGAAGGCAGCGGCGTGGTGCGGAGGACCGGATACGGGTCTCATTGGTATTCCTCCGGAGGAAAGATGCGTCGTACGGGGGTGTCAGGAATGCTGAAGCAATACCGGGAATATTTGGAGGTGTTTTGTGTGATGCCCATCCTCGTTTGGGGGTCAGTCGCCCCCCCCCCTCCCCTCTTGATTAGTAAGCCTTCCCCCCCCCCTCCTTGTCTCGAGTCAGCCCCCTCCCCCCTCCTATCCAGTCAGCCCCTCCCCCCTCTCGAATCGGCAAAACGGAAAAAATCAGGGCTAGTAAAACACTGGAACTTTATTTACCTAACCGACCCACACGTAGAAAACGGGTTGTGTGTGTGTGGCGAGGTAGTGGACGGTGGGGGGGGGGGGAGGATAGTGTGGCCCCAGTGTCAGTCAGACGGGGTAGAAGTTAGGTCACAAGTGTATTGTGTTATGGCGGTGTTAATGTGGTGCGGGAGGTGTGTGTGTGTGTGTGTGTGTGTGTGTGTGTGTGTGTGTGAAGACTGTGTTTGGTGAGGGAGTGTTCAACAGGTGTGTGGTGATACACTGGTGCAAGAATGAGAGGAAATGCTTGATTGGACGAGGAAATGCTTTACTCCGGGATGTATGAAACACAGTGGGGGGTGAGGGAATTATCAGGGGAAAGGGCCAAGCCATTACGACTATATAGCACTGGGAAGGGGTCAGGATAAGGCTTTTGGGATGGGACGGCGGGAAAGGAATAGTGCCCAACCACTTGGACGGTCGGGGATTGAACGCCGGCCGTTCGTGGTCTCTCAGTATCTGTAAAAATACACAAAACCCTTACATCCTCCTGGTAATAAGAGAGAGAATTAAATCCAATTTAACCCGTTAAATTTCACGATCAAATTAATAACTCTTAATTTAGTAAGAACAATGCACTGACGTATCCAAAACATTAGCGTTATAATGTGTGTTCAAATAGGGTTGTATTAAACTCCCTTTGATGTTTGAACATTTAGTGTGTGTTCGCACAGTTGCAGGCCTCGTGTGGCTTCCTTCGTTGAACTGGTAGAGGCGCGCCTGTCGTGTTCAGCGTCGTGTGTCTGAGATCGGTAGGTGTGCTCTCTGAGCTGTGTAGGCCTATGTGAGGCAGGAAAGAGCGAGAGAAAGGAAAGAGAGGGGCAGGGAAGAAAGGCAATGGAGAGGGAGAAGAGGAGGGGGTGTGAGAGAGGGGTGAGAGGGGGTATGGTAGTGGTGTGTGGAGGGCAGGAACTGGCTAGACCAGTCTGTTGTTGGCGTAAGTGAAAGTCGCGTGAATTGGTTATAAACTGAAAGTGTACTCCTTATCTGGCTAGTCTCGTAGCAGCTTTCATTGGCTGGAGGAGACGACTGGACCCTACCCTACCCTACTCTACGCTACCCTACGCTACCCTACCCTACCCTACCCTACGCTACCCTACCCTACGCTACCCTACCCTACCCTACCCTACCCTACCCTACGCTACGCTACCCTACGCTACCCTACCCTACCCTACCCTACCCTACGCTACCCTACCCTACCCTACCCTACCCTACCCTACCCTACGCTACCCTACCCTACCCTACCCTACCCTACCCTACCCTACCCTACCCTACCCTACCCAACTCTACCCTCCCCCTACCCCCCAAAGAGGTGCCCGGGAAATATCTTATAGTGCCGAATTTCACATTCAGATGTAATAAAGGCAACTTTAAAAATAATTCCTTGTGTTTTATTCAGTTTTGGGTGTTGTGCCGGCATGGTGTGTAGGTTAGCCTGCTGGGGTGGAAGAACCTGTGGGGGGGGGGGGGGTTGTATACCCGGGGTGGGCTCCACCAGGTGAGGGCTCTCTCCTCCACCAGGTAGACATGTTACTCAACCGAGCTGTTGGAGGTGGTCGGCCGCACGTGTGTGTAGGCACAGCAAGGTGGCGGATCGTGAATGAAAAGGAAATTGTCGACTTGAATTATATTTTGGAGAAGGACATTTGCATACCAGAGCCTCAGTTGCTGGAAGAGAAGAGAACTATCGGGGGTAAACGCCAAGCCATTACGACTATATGGCACTGGGAAGGGGTCAGGATGGGACCCGGGGGGGGGGGGATGGGGCCCACCACTTGGACAGTCGGGGATTGAACGCCGACCTGCAAGAAATGAGACCGTCGTTCTACCTTCCACTGGATGAACTCCCAGAACCCACTCCTGGTATTACCTGCTGATAGGCAAGCTGCCTTGTGGGGATTTCGAGGATCACCGTCCCTGCTGGCCGGTCTCTGACCAGCCAAGTAGTCCGACAGAAGTGTTGGGTTGTGTCCTCGCGTCCTAGCACGGGTGTGTGGGCGGCGGAGGCCCGGGTGTGTGGGCGGCGAGGCCCGGGTGTGTGGGCGGCGAGGCCCGGGTGTGTGGGCGGCGAGGCCCGGGTGTGTGGGCGGCGAGGCCCGGGTGTGTGGGCGGCTGGGCCCCGGGTGTGTGGGCGGGGAGGACCCGGGTGTGTGGGCGGGGAGGGCCCGGGTGTGTGGGCGGCGAGGCCCGGGTGTGTGGGCGGGGAGGACCCGGGTGTGTGGGCGGGGAGGGCCCGGGTGTGTGGGCGGCTGGGCCCGGGTGTGTGGGCGGGGAGGACCCGGGTGTGTGGGCGGGGAGGGCCCGGGTGTGTGGGCGGGAAGGGCCCAGGCTAGTGAGGGCAGGGGTCGGGTGACAGCTAGGGGTGGGGTGGGTGTGGGGTGAAACATGAATGTCAGTAGGTTAGCGACGAGGGCGGCCGGTGTGACTGACTGGCAGGCTCCCTTACCTGCTGGGGCTGTACGGAACGGTTGGGGAACACCACCACCACCACACCACACCACACCACCACCACACCACACCACACCACCACCACACCACCACCACACCACACCACCACCACACCACCACCACACCACACCACCACCACACCACCACCACACCACACCACCACCACACCACCACCACACCACACCACCACCACACCACCACCACACCACCACCACACCACCACCACACCACCACACCACACCACCACCACACCACACCACCACCACACCACCACCACACCACCACACCACCACCACACCACCACCACACCACCACCACACCACCACCACACCACACCACCACCACCACCACACCACACCACCACCACACCACACCACCACACCACCACCACACCACCACCACACCACCACCACACCACCACACCACCACCACACCACACCACCACCACAACACCAGGCCCTCACCACCACCACCACCAGCAATAGGCTCAACCAGAGAGCGCCGTCCGAACATCGGAGTTCCACGGTCGTTCGACACCCTCCAGCAAGCATTAAAAATATTACCGGAACAAAGGTGGATGTCTTCAAGAGGCAGTAAGACAAGTTCTTGCAAGAAGTGCCGGACCACTCAGGCTGTAGTGGATATGTGGTCCTGCGGGCCGCTCCAAGCAACAGCCTGTTGGAAAAAGCTATGACAAGTCGAGCCAGGCCGGGCTTCGGGAGTAGAACTCACGAAATCCTTTCCAGGCATCTTCCAGGTATATACCACACCACCACCACAATTCCTTTACGCCATGCATGTTGGTGTCTCCAATCCGTCCTCTTACAAATCACGTTTGGGCACTCGAGCTAAAAATCGACGCAATTCAAAATGAAATCGGCTCACGAAAGTGACGTTCTGTCCCGTTTTCTGTTTGGGTCGTCTGGCTTAGGCTGTTAGGTCAGATGAAACTTTCAATTAACGGTAGAAACCTTAGGAGAACTTCCTGTCCTCCTAACCTACCAGGGGACCCTTAACTTGCTGCTTTGGAAAACAAAAATCCAAAATTTAATTGGAAAATAAATTTCCATTTTGAATTACGCCGATATTTGTCGGTAGCGCATGCAAGGGAGAAGCGAGGTCATTTGTAAGAGTACGGGTTACAACGGTGGACACCTTTGTCCAGCGGTGCTAGTGCAGGTGGGAAGCCCTAGTGTGTCGCTGCTGCCAGTGTGACCTCTGTTATTTGTCTCTAATCTGTTGTGAATATTGTATGGGTTTCTGTCTGCTTGCTTGCTTGCCTGCCTGCCTGCCTCTGCCTGCCTGCCTGCCTGCCTGCCTGCCTGCCTGCCTGCCTCTGCCTGCCTGCCTCTGCCTGCCTGCCTGCCTGCCTCTGCCTGCCTGCCTGCCTCTGCCTGCCTGCCTGCCTCTGCCTGCCTGCCTGCCTGAACATCTTGGTGGGTGTGTACACACTTACACGCAGCCGGAGTCACCTTCATCCACAACTTTGAGGCCAGATTCGAGAAAGAATTCGAACGTCAGAATAGTCAAATTGTAACGCTGAACAGATACATCAGGACTAGAGGCGTAGCAGAAAGAGTTGGATTTGAAGTACATGTACTTCGGCAGTACATGTACTCAAATTGGAAGGATACAGAGAGCAGAGAAGATTCTCATGCCTCCTCCCTGAGCCAAGGATTGGGGAGTAGGGATTGGCCAGGCTTGGGGGAGTAGAAGGTCTCCCAGAACCCCATCAAGCCGGAGGGTGCCACTTCACTCTACTAACAGGTTTGGGGGCCAGGTGTGTGTGTAACATCCAGGTGTGTGAATGGAACTCCATTCTTCTCTGCACACCCCTACCCACACACGTGGTGGTGCAGGGGATTTTTGGATGATTGTTGCCGCCGGAGGAGGCTGGTTCATTGTGCACCCCATACTCATCCTGTGAGCGGTAGCGCAAAAAAGCATTACCGAGGGCGCAAAATGTCTTTATCGGACCTCATCTTAGATTATTACATAAACAATTTAATTTATCCTTCACACCTTATAGTTACATGTCAGGTAGTTACAGAGAATGTTCTATTTCAAGGGCTATATATTTACAGTAAGTCATTGTACATTAATGGTAGGTCTTATCGCAGGGGACATGTCCTCCCTCCTATCTTCTCCCTCCCTTACACCATCCCTCACTTCCTCTTCCTCCGTCCCCTTCCCATTTTCCTCTCTTCCGCCTCTTTCCCTTTCCCCTCCCTCTCTTCCCTCCCTCCCTCCCTGCCGGCCACCAGCGTCCTTCTCTAGCTGTAGTGACCTTGTGTGATAATTGTTCTTGGTATTCATTCTCGCTTTTCAATACACCACACAACACCTTAGAGGGAATGTTTACGTCCCCTCCAATACACAGTTTGTGTCTGCTTTTCTCCTACCCCACCCCCTTACCCCCCCTTCCTTTCTATATATATATATATATATATATATATATATATATATATATATATATATATATATATATATATATATATATCTATCTATCTATCTATCTATCTTCTCCCCTCCCCGGTTCCTGGACTATAAGGACCCCCCCCCTACACACACACACACACACACACACACACACACACACACACACACACACACACACACACAATTATATGACAAAGAGTGCTGGGAAGACGGGACACCACGAGCGTAGCTCTCATCCTGTAACTACACTTAGGTAATTACACTTAGGTAATTACACTTAGGTAATTACACACACACACACACACACACACACACATGGTAAACAGATAACCGGCGACCTTTGTGTCTTTGTACTCGCCTATTTGTGATTGCAGGATTGAGCTTTAGCTCTTGGACCCCGCTTTTCCGGCCGTTGGTTACCCAAGGCAGTGGCTCCTTGCCTATTTTTCTATCATACCTCCTTATAAAGTTATCAATGGAGTTAGCCCCTACAACCAGCTCCTTTAGGGCATTCCATTTCCTCACTACCCGTGTTAGAAAATGTTGTTAGAAAACTTTCTAACATCCCTATGACACATCTGGACCCTGATTTACGAAGCAGTTACGCAAGCACTTACGAACCTTTACATCTAAACATTTCCTCTCTTTCCACCTTGTCAATCCCAGACAAGGTGGGAGTGTATACTCACTTAGTTGTGCTTGCGGGGTTGAGCTCTGGCTCTTTGGGCCCGCCTCCCAACTCAACCAATCAAGTAATTCCTCCCCTCCCCCCAACTCCCCATCCCACATTCTATTTTCTTATGACTCAAGGTAAAAATGTCTCCTTATTTCCCCGTGATTCATCGGGGTGTCCATTTCCCACGTAGGTTGCGAGTCGGATGGCCTCTGGTAACACATTCCGTTAATCAATGTTCCCGCGGCCCGGTCTCCGACCAAACCTCCTGTTTGATGATCGGGGTCAACTAGGCTGTTTGACGCCGCTATTCGCAGTCTGACGTAAGCATCACAGCTCGGTTGATCAGGTATCCCTTGGAGTTTTTTTTTACCCAGTTCTCTTTTTGCATGCCGTGAGACATCGACGTTATTTTAATTTTTGGGTCTTCTCTATCTCTTTCCGGCAAGCGTTGCGTAGTTCATAATTATTGGACAACATTGTGTACTGCGCAGCCGGACTCCTGTCACCTGGTCAAGTTCAGAAGTTATATGTTGGCTTTATTTGTACATCAGTAACTGGGGACCTGGTTGTAAAATAATGGGTGGATTATGTTCCTAGACGCCGAGTAGGGTTAGGGGTTAGACGAGCTGTGGGAAGGGTGTGGAGCTGTGGGAAGGACGAGCTGTGGGAAGGGTGTGGAGCTGTGGGAAGGGTGTGGAGCTGTGGGAAGGGTGTGGAGCTGTGGGAAGGGTGTGGAGCTGTGGGAAGGGTGTGGAGCTGTGGGAAGGACGAGCTGTGGGAAGGGTGTGGAGCTGTGGGAAGGGTGTGGAGCTGTGGGAAGGGTGTGGAGCTGTGGGAAGGGTGTGGAGCTCTGGGAAGGGTGTGGAGCTGTGGGAAGGGTGTGGAGCTGTGGGAAGGGTGTGGAGGTCTGGGAAGGGTGTGGAGCTGTGGGAAGGGTGTGGAGCTGTGGGAAGGGTGTGGAGCTGTGGGAAGGGTGTGGAGCTGTGGGAAGGGTGTGGAGCTGTGGGAAGGGTGTGGAGCTGTGGGAAGGGTGTGGAGCTGTGGGAAGGGTGTGGAGGTCTGGGAAGGGTGTGGAGCTGTGGGAAGGGTGTGGAGCTCTGGGAAGGGTGTGGAGCTGTGGGAAGGGTGTGGAGCTGTGGGAAGGGTGTGGAGCTGTGGGAAGGGTGTGGAGGTCTGGGAAGGGTGTGGAGCTCTGGGAAGGGTGTGGAGCTGTGGGAAGGGTGTGGAGCTGTGGGAAGGGTGTGGAGCTGTGGGAAGGGTGTGGAGCTGTGGGAAGGGTGTGGAGCTGTGGGAAGGGTGTGGAGGTCTGGGAAGGGTGTGGAGCTGTGGGAAGGGTGTGGAGCTGTGGGAAGGGTGTGGAGCTGTGGGAAGGGTGTGGAGCTGTGGGAAGGGTGTGGAGCTGTGGGAAGGGTGTGGAGCTGTGGGTCTGCTAACCCAAGTCCTCTCCTGTACCTATCATGGCGAATTAAATAAGAAATATGGCGACTTATTGTATAGTTCATCTTGGTCCTCGTTAATAGTGTTGCCTCGTGTTCACGGAGCAGCGTTGAGAGGGAGAGAGAGAACCACTATTTTGGTAGACTGGTCACACTCACAGCTAGGAATGAAGGGGCCGACGGGGGAAGGGGGGGAGGGAGACATACTACCAGAAAGTGTAGCCAGTTGTGGCCAGTTTTCAGTGTAGGTTGTGAATGCTGGTGTGGTTGTAATGACCCTACTACCACCACCACCGTGCATGATAAACATGGCGAGTTGTGAAACTAGCTCACGGCAAATGTCAATCGCTTATTGTTGAGAGACTGTACTTGAGGTCCGGTTCTCGAACGCTTCTTGTTGATATATGTTCATTAAACTGTGTTACTAGCTTAACAAGACTAATTTGTGTGGCTAAATGAATGTTGGAGGTTCACTTGCTGATCCCGTTATGTGTGCGTGTTAACCTTTTCCCACTGCCGCCCACGGGATGGGGTCCACCCACACGATGGGTATGGGTCCACTTCCATACCCACCGGCTGGGTATAGTGTGTATAATAAGTGAAGTAAACTAACAGGAGGTGGTGGGGATTGAACGCCGACCTGCAAGAAATGAGACCGTCGTTCTACCTTCTACTAGACGAACTCCCAGAACCCACTCCTCTTGGTATTACCTGCTGATAGGCAGGTAATTCAATTTGACCCAGAGCAAAGCTAGAAACATTGCCACGAGAAGGCAAGGTGCCACTACGCTCGTGTCTCGTCCTAAGAGGTGGCAGCTACCAGAGACTGAGACTACATAATTGGGTTGCTCTCCTAGGGCCAAGACCAGTGGGGTGTGTTGTGTGTGTGTCGGAGAGGAAGAGGCGGAAGCAGCAGCCGCGGAGGTGATGGAGTGCCGGGAAGGTGTGGCCGCGGTCCCGGACCTGTAGCAGCAGCAGCAGTGTGCTCTCCTGACGTCACCCTCGCTTCCGGACCTGCCCTCTCTTACTGATGTTGTTAGCGGCTCAGCTGGTTAGTCATGCTGCTGATGCTGCTTGTCATGGGGATGTTGGGTGTTGTTGGCCGTCCGCCTATCTCGCACAAAGCATTAATCAAGCCTGGGGCTCAGCATGTTGTGTGCGTCACAGCCGTGCACAGCTCCGTTCTTACCTATCACTCACTCACTCACTACGGGGGAGTGGCACTCTAGGCCCCGCCTGCTGGCTGGGGCATAACGTGCCCAAACAACTCACCACACCTTGTTGCACCTCTCGCCTCATACTTTTAACTATTCTGGCGTCCGAATTCATTGTGGAATCTGTGGAAGTTGTGGATGGAGGTGGCAGTCCAGTAACCAGGAGGCCTGGTCGAGGACCGGGCCGCGGGGACGTTGAACCCCGAAATCGCAAGGTAGGCTTCCACAACTGCTTCTCTCGGTACATTGAACTTGTTAACCACCTGTACCGTGATGGGTGTTTCATTACGTCTGTCACACTGCTGTAACTCGACCCCTGTATTTGTAATGCCATCCACATTTGTGTATATACATTGAATAATAGTCATCTCTGCTCTGGTGCTTTGGGAGCCCAAGGGGTTCCGGTTGTTAAAGTTGTGATGGAGGGAGGGGCGCTGGTGTGTCTAGCCACTCCTGTCTACTCCTGTGGCTGGTTGCCTCTATAGGCTGGTTGCCTCTATACGCTGGTTGCCTCTATACGCTGGTTGCCTCTATAGGCTGGTTGCCTCTATAGGCTGGTTGCCTCTATAGGCTGGTTGCCTCTATAGGCTGGTTGCCTCTATAGGCTGGTTGCCTCTATAGGCTGGTTGCCTCTATAGGCTGGTTCCATCTATAGGCTGGTTCCATCTATAGGCTGGTTCCCTCTATACGCTGGTTGCTTCTATAGGCTGGTTGTCTCTATAGGCTGGTTGTCTCTATACGCTGGTTGCCTCTATACGCTGGTTGCCTCTATACGCTGGTTGCCTCTATACGCTGGTTGCCTCTATACGCTGGTTGCCTCTATACGCTGGTTGCCTCTATACGCTGGTTGCCTCTATACGCTGGTTGCCTCTATACGCTGGTTGCCTCTATACGCTGGTTCCCTCTATAGGCTGGTTCCCTCTATAGGCTGGTTGCCTCTATACGCTGGTTGCCTCTATACGCTGGTTGCCTCTATACGCTGGTTGCCTCTATAGGCTGGTTCCCTCTATAGGCTGGTTCCCTCTATAGGCTGGTTCCCTCTATAGGCTGGTTCCCTCTATACGCTGGTTGCCTCTATACGCTGGTTGCCTCTATACGCTGGTTGCCTCTATACGCTGGTTGCCTCTATACGCTGGTTGCCTCTATAGGCTGGTTTTGATGAATTCTTGTATTTTACTGAACTCTCATACGTGACCTTCCTATTCGGGTGCACTGTTTATGCTGCTTCTAAGTTCTCGAGATATTCGATTTGCTTCTGTTATTTTCCTCACTTCCTCTCTCTCCTCCGCTGACATGTTTTAGCTAAAGAATACTTCATGGTGAATCTCTCTCACTGTCTCTCAATGCTCACTATTCGGCCAGTACAGTAGATATTCCACTGAAATACTATCCTGAAAGATCGTTTTCGCTGGTCGATTTGATCCCATTTGAAATGTGCCAAGTCTTCGGTAATGTTAAATTTCCCCTGGTTGCCTCACTAACCTCATAAATACTCATACTCCACCTAAGTAAAACAGAAACAAGCAACACTTAGTGGGCCAGCCAGAAGCTTAGGGCCCGCGCAGGAATTTCCCTGAAAAAACTTTTATTTTTGTGAGAATTCCTGTACTCTGGTATTGGTGCCCCTCTCTTCTCCTGTACCGTGCGTCTCCCTCTGGCTGTGGTACTTGATTGATTACCACTCATTTCTCTCTCCAAATCCTGCTTTATAAATTTCACAGATTGCTGGGTTTTTATAGCATGTGTCGCTGGGCTGTGTTTTAGCTGTTGATGTGCTTTAGCTGTCGCTTTAGCTCTGCTTACTGTTGTTTTTAATACTCTTCCCCGCTGAGCCTTCAGCTACTTCAGCAACATGTTTTGTCTGGTCTTGTTCCCCGTTTACCAGACATATTCAGTTCATTTTTCTGCCTGTCCTTTCCTTTGTCCTTCTTGCCTCCTCTGCTGCTTTTCCTTCCTCTTCTACTGGTTTTACTGTCCTGTAGCCCATGTACAATTTCCTCCCCCCCCCCCTCCCCTTTGAGTCCGTCCCCCCTCCCCCTTCTCGTGTCCGAACCCCCCCCCCCCCCCCCCACCCACTTTCCCCGTCTCGATGCCTGTGTGTACGTGTACAGGTTTCCTGGGCGAGGTGGACCACTTTCTGACTGACTACTACTGCCTCGTCACCCACGAAGGATGTCCACTCCCTCTCCAATAAACCTATCCACCTTCGGCTGTTTCTCTTCTCAAGCTGCAACAGTTGGATACATTTGTATGTCAAATATGCTTAATAATATATACAACAGTTGCGCGAAGTATTTTAAGAATGTATCGTGTAGCCTTGTGTGGTTCAGTTGCGGCCCAGTCAACAAGGCCGGAGCTCTGGCCCCTGGTGACTGTGGTGGTGGTGACGGTGGTGGGGGGGGTGACCATGGTGGGGGGGGCTGTGGTGACGGTGGTGGTGGTGGTGACCGTGGTGGGGGGGCTGTGGTGACGGTGGTGGTGACCGTGGTGGGGGGGGGACTGTGGTGACTGTGGTGGTGGGGGGGGGTGGTGACTGTGGTGGTGGTGACTGGTGACGGTGGTGATGGGGGCTGTGGTGACTGTGGTGGTGGTGGGGGCTTCACATACACCACCATATTCCCCCCCCCCCCATGTTAGGCTCGCCACCTTTCCTTACGTTTCAACACTTTTCTTTCCTCCCTAAACCTTTCAGTATGAAGGTACTTTCACCGAGACATATAGTTGAAGCGTGAGCGAGCGGGGAGGCCTGGTCAGAGCTGTAGGGACACCGGTCCTTGGAACCCCCTCAAGGTACCTTAATACTTTTTTAAATTCGACGGGAACACCGTATTGATGAGTTCCGACTGTTTTATGCTTAATTTATGTACGTGTTTGCATGCCATATTTGAGAGACTAAAATGAATCCCGACAACGAAGTTTACTCTCTCTTTAATGTTAGTGGTTACTGTAGGAGCTTGCCGGTAAATGTTGGAGTTTAACACACCAAAGGTTAAGGTTATTACCGAGTGAAGGGAACGTAAAAATGTCTCTGCTACATCATCGTGGCATTTTCAAGAAAAGCGGAAGTAATTGTGGTGATTTATCTTAGAACTGACATTTAGTCGCGTTGGTTTGTGGCCATTGTTTGTTTGTTTGTTGAAGCGTAGGTGCAAGAGTGTTGGTTGATGTGTCACTGGTGGTGGTGATGGTGGTAGTTGTGGTGGTGGTGATGGTGGTAGTGGTGGTGGTGACGCCCACCACGGTGTGTCACTAGTGGTGGTGGTGATAGAGCTGTGAGTCCCAGGGTTGACCGTGTCCGCTAGCTGGCCTGACAGACCTGCAGAGTGACTGAATGGTGTGGTTCCGTCAAAGTGTGAGGGAGGTATTTTAACCTT
Organism: Procambarus clarkii; assembly: GCF_040958095.1. Classification (NCBI taxonomy): domain Eukaryota; kingdom Metazoa; phylum Arthropoda; class Malacostraca; order Decapoda; family Cambaridae; genus Procambarus; species Procambarus clarkii. The sequence goes on along the minus strand of NC_091188.1, from coordinate 11,492,142 downwards.
TTTCTTCAGTCCACTCCGGCGCTCCTCAGGAGGGCGCCTGGCCTCATACACCCTCACCACTCATAACGATGAATATCCATAATCGTCGTCACACAACACATTTGTAACACACACACACACACGCACACGTACGTACGTACGTACACGTATTGAATGTGTTCCGCTGCGAGACGGTAACAGCCACACGTAAGAACATAAGAACATAAGAACAAAGGTAACTGCAGAAGGCCTATTGGCCCATACGAGGCAGCTCCTATTCTATAACCACCCAATCCCACTCATATACTTGTCCAACCCGTGCTTGAAACAATCGAGGGACCCCACCTCCACAATGTTACGCGGCAATTGGTTCCACAAATCAACAACCCTGTTACTGAACCAGTATTTACCCAAGTCTTTCCTAAATCTAAACTTATCCAATTTATATCCATTGTTTCGTGTTCTGTCCTGTGTTGATACTTTTAATACCCTATTAATATCCCCCCGGTTATGTCCATTCATCCACTTGTAAACCTCTATCATGTCACCCCTAACTCTTCGCCTTTCCAGTGAATGCAACTTAAGCTTTGTTAATCTTTCTTCATATGAAAGATTTCTAATTTGGGGAATTAACTTAGTCATCCTACGCTGGACACGTTCAAGTGAATTTATATCCATTCTATAATATGGCGACCAAAACTGAACTGCATAATCTAAATGGGGCCTAACTAGAGCAAGATATAGCTTGAGAACCACACCAGGTGTCTTGTTACTAACGCTGCGATTAATAAATCCAAGTGTCCGATTTGCCTTATTACGAACATTTATGCATTGATCCTTTTGTTTTAAATTCTTACTAATCATAACTCCCAGATCCCTTTCGCAATCCGACTTCGCAATCACAACACCATCTAGCTCGTATCTTGTAACTCTATCATCATTACCTAACCTCAGAACTTTACATTTATCAGCATTAAACTGCATCTGCCAATCCTTTGACCATTTCAAAACCCTATCTAGATCAACTTGAAGTGATAGTGAGTCCTCCTCCGAATTAATTTCCCTACCGATTTTCGTATCATCGGCAAATTTGCAAATGTTGCTACTCAAACCTGAATCTAAATCATTTATATATATTATAAACAACAGAGGTCCCAGGACAGAGCCTTGAGGCACTCCACTTACAACATTTTCCCACTCTGACTTGATTCCATTTATACTAACTCTCTGTTTCCTTTGGTATAGCCATGCCCTAATCCAGCTTAATATAGCACCCCCAATACCATGAGACTCTATTTTTTTAATCAGTCTTTCATGTGGCACTGTATCAAAAGCTTTGCTAAAGTCAAGGTATACAACATCGCAATCCTTACCACTATCAACTGCCTCAACAATGCTAGAATAAAAAGATAACAAATTTGTTAAACATGAACGGCCATTTATAAAACCATGTTGCGACTCAATTATTAATTTATGTTTTTCAAGATGAAGACGAATTTTATTTGCTATTATAGATTCGAGTAACTTTCCCACAATAGACGTTAGGCTAATTGGTCGATAGTTAGACGCAAGTGATCTATCTCCTTTCTTAAAAACTGGTATCACATTAGCAACTTTCCAAAACTCTGGCACTCTGCCTGACTCTATTGATTTATTAAATATGGTTGACAGTGGGTCACAAAGCTCCTCTTTGCATTCTTTAAGCACCCTAGCAAACACTTCATCCGGCCCTGGGGATTTGTTTGGTTTGAGTTTTACTATTTGTTTAAGAACATCCTCCCTGGTAACTGCTAAACTCGTCAACCTGTCCTCGTCCCCACCCACATAGACTTGTTCGGCTGAAGGCATATTGTTAAGTTCCTCTTTAGTAAATACAGATACAAAATATTTATTAAAAATACTACTCATCTCTTCATCACTATCTGTTATTTGACCTGTCTCAGTTTTTAATGGACCTATCCTTTCCCTAGTCTTAGTACGATATAACTGAAAAAAACCCTTTAGGATTTGTCTTTGCTTGCCCTGCTATGCGAACTTCATAGTTTCTTTTTGCTTTCCTTATCTCTTTTTTAACATTTCTAACCAGTTGTACGAATTCCTGTTCTAAAGTGACCTCCCCATTTTTAATCCTTTTGTACCAAGCTCTCTTTTTACCTATAAGGTTCTTCAAATTCTTTGTTATCCACTTTGGGTCATTAGTATACGATCTATTCAATTTGTATGGTATACTACGTTCCTGTGCTTTGTTTAGAATATTCTTAAATAAGTTATATATTGAATCCACATCGAAATCCCCATTTAAGTCACCTATCGCTGGGTTCATGTCTCGCTCCAAGACCGGCCCACACCCCATACCCAAGCCTTTCCAATCAATTTGACCCAAAAAATTTCTTAGGCTATTAAAATCAGCTTTTCGAAAATCTGGCACTTTAACAGAATTTTCTCCTACTGGTCTATTCCATTCTATGCTAAATCTGATTTCTTTGTGATCACTGCTCCCTAGCTCACTCCCTATTTCGATGTCATTAATTTGCGTTTCCCTGTTAGTTAACACTAAATCTAAAATATTATTTTCCCGTGTTGGTTCCTTAATGTGTTGCGTAAGAAAGCAATCGTCAATTAATTCTAGAAAATCTTCTGCTTCACTATTCCCTGTTTTGTTCAACCAGTTTATTCCGCTAAAATTAAAGTCACCCATGACATAAATACTGTTAGATCTAGATGCTCTAGATATTTCATCCCATAGATGCTTTGCTTCCATTCTGTCTAAATTTGGTGGCCTATATATTACTCCTATTATAATATTATTAGCTTTTTCGTTTAATTCAATCCAAATAGTTTCTGTGTGTGGCTCTGTTTTGATTCCCTCTTTGAGACTACATTTCAAATTGTCCCTAACATATATGGCTACTCCACCTCCTCGTCTAATATATCTATCTGTGTGAAATAGTTTAAATCCATATATTTGATATTCAGCTAATAGTTCTCTATTTTCTACATTCATCCACGTTTCGGTAAGTGCAATAATATCTATTTTTTCTGTGCAGACAAGAGCATTTAATTCGTTAATTTTATTTCTTAGACTTCTACTGTTAGTGTAATATACCCTAAGTGAATTGTTATTTTGCGGACCTTCTCTTTCCCTGATCGTTTTGCCAATTCCTTTCTCCCACAAACACATACTTTTATTACCTCCTTCCTCCAAATCAATTCCCATACCTCTATCTACTAACAGTTTAAACCCAAACAAACACCTCTAACCACTTCTTCTAGCGAGTTCGCAACAGCAACAACCCCAGCTCTCGATAGATGCACCCCATCACGAGCATACATTTCATTTCTTCCATAGAAGTGTTCCCAGTTGTCTATGAAAGATATTGCATTTGATATTGCACGTACGGGAGGCCAACAAGTGGAACGGACGGACAGATGCTGTGGCACCCACCTCCGTCAACAGCTTGAAGGCCAGATTCGACACAGAATCGGAACGCCCAGATAACTGATATATCACAACAAGAACAGCGAGGCTAGTAGGCGGGGCATAAAGGGAAGGGGGGGGGTTCTCCAACAATATGGGGAGAGGTCTATAACAATAGGGGAAGGGTTCTATAACAATAGGGGAAGGGTTCTATAACAATAGGGGAAGGGTTCTATAACAATAGGGGAAGGGTTCTATAACAATAGGGGAAGGGTTCTATAACAATAGGGGAAGGGTTCTATAACAATAGGGGAAGGGTTCTATAACAATAGGGGAAGGGTTCTATAACAATAGGAGGAGAGTTCTATAACAATATTTAACGTTCCTGAACCCTTTATGCGCCTCTGTAACCCTTTCCCACGGGATGGGTATGGGGTGCATAATAAAGAACCAAATCCCTTCACGTCACACAACCTTACACCAAAAACATGATTCGTGCTTTTCTTAACACTACTAATATCATTTGGATTTGCCAATACTAAAAATGATTCATGTTTTCTAATGCTAAATTCTGGTTCAACGCTGGAAAGACTGGCGTTCCCCAAGACAAAAAACCTGTATTCCCATTAACATGTGAAAAATAAGTGTGGAAACACAAAGTCATTACTTCTCGCTAACGGTGTCAAGCGGGTCATTCACACGCGGGAAGGTCAGAGCTTGTCGACAGTGGTGAGAGTGATTAAGATGTATGTTTACTGTGTATTCGGTCTAGTTGTGCTTGCGGGGGATGCGCTCTGGCTCTTTGGTCCCGCATTTTGGTGTACGTGTGTAAAATATTTTTGAGATATATACAAGAGTTGTTACTTTCTTGTACAGCCACTAGTACGCGTAGCGTTTCGGGCAGGTCCCTGGGATACGATCCCCCGACGCGAAGAATCGTTTTTACAACCAAGTACACATTTTACTGTTAAGCAGAGGCTACAGTTAAGGATTTGCGCCCAGTAAATCCTCCCCGGCCAGGATACGAACCCATGACAGAGCGCTCGCGGAACGCCAGCCGAGTGTTTTACCACTGCACCACGGGGACTGGTAAAAAAAAAAAAAAAAAAATATATATATATATATATATATATATATATATATATATATATATATATATATATATATATATATATATATATATATATATATATATATATATATATATATATTATACACACACTCCAGGGGTTACGGTGCCAGCGGTGTAAAGAATAGGATAGGACACGTGCAGGTTATAATAGTCTGCCATACCACGTGTAGACTTAACCTAACCTTCTTGGTGTTTTTATTGAAGTTGGACTCAGTGGCGTGGCGTTACTTGTTCCTTGGGAAGTGATCCAAGTCACTGTATAAGCTGCCCCGCCCACCCTATTGGTCAGTCTCTGGTAGTTCGTGGTCTGTTGGTCAGTCTCTGGTAGTTCGTGGTCTGTTGGTCAGTCTCTGGTAGTTCGTAGTCTGTTGGTCAGTCTCTGGTAGTTCGTGGTCTGTTGGTCAGTCTCTGGTAGTTCGTGGTCTATTGGTCAGTCTCTGGTAGTTCGTAGTCTGTTGGTCAGTCTCTGGTAGTTCGTGGTCTATTCGTCAGTCTCTGGTAGTTCGTGGTCTGTTGGTCAGTCTCTGGTAGTTCGTGGTCTGTTGGTCAGTCTCTGGTAGTTCGTGGTCTGTTGGTCAGTCTCTGGTAGTTCGTGGTCTATTGGTCAGTCTCTGGTAGTTCGTGGTCTGTTGGTCAGTCTCTGGTAGTTCGTAGTCTGTTGGTCAGTCTCTGGTAGTTCGTGGTCTATTCGTCAGTCTCTGGTAGTTCGTGGTCTGTTGGTCAGTCTCTGGTAGTTCGTGGTCTGTTGGTCAGTCTCTGGTAGTTCGTGGTCTGTTGGTCAGTCTCTGGTAGTTCGTGGTCTGTTGGTCAGTCTCTGGTAGTTCGTGGTCTGTTGGTCAGTCTCTGGTAGTTCGTAGTCTGTTGGTCAGTCTCTGGTACTTCGTAGTCTGTTGGTCAGTCTATGGTAGTTCGTAGTCTGTTGGTCAGTCTCTGGTAGTTCGTAGTCTGTTGGTCAGTCTCTGGTAGTTCGTAGTCTGTTGGTCAGTCTCTGGTAGTTCGTAGTCTGTTGGTCAGTCTCTGGTAGTTCGTGGTCTGTTGGTCAGTCTCCGGTAGTTCGTAGTCTGTTGGTCAGTCTGGTAGTTCGTGGTCTATTGGTCAGTCTCTGGTAGTTCGTGGTCTATTGGTCAGTCTCTGGTAGTTCGTGGTCTATTGGTCAGTCTCTGGTACTTCGTAGTCTGTTGGTCAGTCTCTGGTAGTTCGTGGTCTATAGGTCAGTCTCTCACAGTTCGCTGGTCTAGACCAAGTTCGTGGTCTATTTGTAAATTTCTCATAGCTTGTAGTCTATTTATAAATCTCTAGTAGTTCGTAGTCTATTGGTAAATTTCTCTTGTGGCGTAATGTGTGTGTGTCTGTGAGGTGTGTGCGCTGGGGGATGAGGTCCCGGACGAGTGTGACGCAGAATAGAACTTGAAGCACCGTACACTTAAATATTTTGAGAATTCGTCGAGGCCGCTGTCGTCGTGGTTGACGGGGGGTGGGGGGGGGGGTAAAGGGCGTGGTGTAGAGACGCCAGCATGACGGTAGTGTAGCGTGTCAGTGTGTGTGTGTGTGTGTGTGTGGTAGAGTGTAGCGTCAGTGTGTTGGTGTAGTGTATTGACGGTGTATAGTGGACGTTGTGGTGAGCACACGCTCTCCATGCCGTGTCTGAGCCCGGATTAGTGGGACTGCTGCGGTCTGTGTGTAAGTCCGGGTGCAGGTTGCGAGCACCGATAGCCAGCGTGATCAGAGAGCCAGGCAGCTGGGTCAGGAGAAGTATTGTGCATATTCCTCGCTATGCTGTGCACGGGTGTCACCCACATACTGTGCTGGGGCCCGTCGCCCTGCACGCTACGGGACACCATCTCTGGTTATTATCATACCTCCTCTGTTGCCCCCTGTTGGTGCACGCTCTGTTGTTGCCCTGTTGGTGGAGGAAAAAGGGTTTCAGGCGCATAATGCTCCAGGAAGTGACTTCCCCCCCCCCACATCATTTAGCTAAGCCCCTAACAATGTTGTAGATGGTTTTCAGTTCCTGCATCTAAGGTCAGTTTACTCGTTAGTCTTTTCATGCCACCGGTGGTTGAAGAGGTGGCCCACAAGTCTCTATAAAAGGCTGCGTCTGTACAGTTACTAATCATGCGCGCACTCAGTTCTGAGGAATTTGACAAGGTAGATAAGGATAAACTGTTGAACACGGGGGGGTACGCGAAGAAGGGGGACACAGGTGGAGACCGAGTACCCGAGTTAGCCACAGGGACGTTAGAAAGAACTTTTTCAGTGTCAGAGTAGTTAACAGATGGAATGCACTAGGGAGTGATGTGGTGGAGGCTGACTCCATACACAGCTTCAAGTGTGGATATGATAGAGCCCAATAGGCTCAAGAACCTGTACATTAGTTGATTGACAGTTGAGAGGCGGGACCAAAGAGCCAGAGCTCAACTCCCGCAAGAACAACTAGGTGAGTACACACAATTATATTTCATTGTAGGGTGGTGGGCCGAGGCTCCTTTATTACCAACCAAGAGAAATCAGATTATATATACCATATTGTATGAAATGGATAAGAATAGTATTCCCATTGTGAATGGTGTGGTAAAAGTGTCACTAAGGGTTGTGTGTGTGTACAGCCTGTGCGTGTTTTTTAATATCAGAAAACCTGCCTTTTTACTAATATGTCACAAGCACTCGTACGCTCTCCAGTTCATTGTGGCGGGAATCAAGATGGCCACGAGTATGGCGCTCGCTCGGCGAAGGTGGTGGGGTCCTTATGTGATATAATCCGTCACGACTCGTCAAGAGGGCGGTAAGGAGTGCCGGACCAACCAGGCTGTAGTGGGTAGGTGGACCTGCGGGCCACTCCTAGGAAGAACCTGTTGGACCAAGTTATCACAAGTCAAGCCTGGCCTCGGGCCGGGCTCGGGGAGTAGAAGAACTCCCGAATTTCTCTCCAGGTATGTCCCAGGTATACGTCAGAGCGGCGCCTGACGCCCTGGTTATGACCGCACCATCTATGTTTTGGTCGTTAGGTCTTGGTCGTTAGGTCTTGGTCGTTAGGTCTTGGTCGTTAGGTCTTGGTCGTTAGGTCTTGGTCGTTAGGTCTTGGTCGTTAGGTCTTGGTCGTTAGGTCTTGGTCGTTAGGTCTTGGCCGTTAGGTCTTGGCCGTTAGGTCTTGGTCGTTAGGTCTTGGTCGTTATGTCTTGGTCGTTAGGTCTTGGTCGTTAGGTCTTGGTCGTTAGGTCGTGGTCGTTAGGGCTTGCCATTTACGTCCCGACATTTGGGCTCCAACGCTCTACAGTCCTCTCGGAACAACTAACACTTAACTACTATTTTAATTAGCGGCAATTGACCTGGAATTACTGAACGCGCAGCGACGCCTCGGGGTAGTTGTGGGCTGGTCACTCTTGCATGGTCAAAATGAACGACGGTTCTCCGCCAGGGGGACTCTCGGAGTGAGTGTCATTTGCGTAAAGTAGTAGAAACGTCTCTTAAAATATATTATTGGATTAAGTTGACCAGACCACACACTAGAAGGTGAAAGGGACGGCGACGTTTCGGTCCGTCCTGGACCATTCTCAAGTCGATTGTGAGAATGAGACACAATCGACTTGAGAATGGTCCAGGACGGACCGAAACGTCATCGTCGTCCCTTCACCTTCTAGTGTGTGGTCTGGTCAACATAATTTAGTCTCGTTATTGTGACTCATCGCCTGCTTATTGACGAAGTTACTCGTCAAGATGGATTGGTGAGGATTGTCGAGTCCGCTTGGTAAAAACGGGGAGCCAGATTCACCAAAGCGCTTACGCAAGCACTTACGAACCTGTACATCTTTTCTCAATCTTTGGCGGCCTTGTTTCCAATTATTAAACAGTTAATGAGCTCCGAAGCACCAGGAGGCTGTTTATAACAATAACAACAGTTGAATGGGAAGTTTTCATGAAGCTTGTAAACTGTTTAATAAATGTAACCAAAGCCGTCAAAGATTGAGGAAAGATGTACACGTTCGTAAGTACTTGTGAAACTGCTTTCGTAAATCTGGCCCCTGGAGTCGGGCCGAGCTGGCGGTCGCTATGATGAACCTTGAGAATTATGGAGTATATATGAATATATGAAGGAGAATTATGTTGGGGTAAGTTACAATTTGAGGCCATCGGTGCTTAATACTTTTGGTTGGTTAAGCTAATGGTGCTGTAACTGGATGGAAGTGATCTAGCTTATCACATTTACTTACAAACCGGCCCCATGTTGCCCTCAGTCATGCACGCTGTGTGTGTACTCACCTATTTGTGCTTGTGGGGGTTGAGGTTTGGCTCTTTGGTCCCGCCTCTCAACTGTGTGTGTGTGTGTGTACTGTGATGTGTGTGTGGCGAGGCTTGGGTGGCCTGGGAGTGTGTGTGTGTGGCGAGGCTTGGGTGGCCTGGGAGTGTGTGTGTGTGTGGCGAGGCTTGGGTGGCCTGGGAGTGTGTGTGTGTGTGGCGAGGCTTGGGTGGCCTGGGAGTGTGTGTGTGTGGCGAGGCTTGGGTGGCCTGGGTGTGTGTGTGTGTGGCGAGGCTTGGGTGGCCTGGGTGTGTGTGTGTGTGTGTGTGGCGAGGCTTGGGTGGCCTAGGAGTGTGTGTGTGGCGAGGCTTGGGTGGCCTGGGTGTGTGTGTGTGGCGAGGCTGTGGCATGTCTCTCTCAAGACGTGAAATATGACGTGTTCACGTCTGGAGATGGTACTTTACTCTCCCTCTCACTCACCCCCTTTGCTCTCCCGTCCCCCCCCCCTTTGTCTTCCCCCCCCTCCATTACCTCTCCCATTTGTCTACTCCACCTCATCTCTTTCGCCCCCCCCCCTCCCATGCTCTTCCTCTCATATCGTCTTCATGCCCCCCCCATTCCCCTATCCACCACGCCCTCCCTTGCTTCCTGTCTCGTTATCTGGCCCAGACTTGCTTCCTCCTTCCCCCCCACCCCCTGCTATGCCATCTTCTCTTAACAACTCTCCCTTCCTAACAGGAAAGGTGGGGAGGGGAGGGATGGGGAGGGGAGTGTGAGAGAGAACCTGGGTCAAGCCCTGCCTCTTTATCTCACGCTTAAACCTTTTTCCCTCACTTCTTCTGGGAAGTGAGGGAAAAATGAACATCTCTTCCCTGAGGTGGCAGGGAAGAGGTGTCCATTTCCCTCACTACTCCTTCCCCCCCCCCCTATCTCTACTTCCCCGCTCACCCCATGGGTAGCTGGTCATATAATTTTGATTGATTGATTGATTGATTGATTGAGCCTGCCTTCCCCGCCTCTATCTTGAGCATTGGGCGGCGAAGTTTTCTTCTCTCTTCCCTTCCCCAAAATGTATAGGCGCTTATCTTGAGATGATTTCCAACAGGGATCGAACCCGGAACCTCAGGACTACGAATCTGAAGTGCTGTTCACTCAGCTGTCAGGGGCCTCTTAGTGGCGGTGTCGTCGCTTGCTTCACATTTTGGCGCGGAAGCGAGCCACGTAGGGCAGGTTGTTGTTGTTATAGATTCAGCTACTCGGAGCAAGTTTCAAGTAGCACGGGCTATGGTGAGCCCGTAGTGGACTTACCTGGCACTGGAGCGGGGCAAGTAGCACGGGCTATGGTGAGCCCGTAGTGGACTTACCTGGCACAGGAGCGGGGCAAGTAGCACGGGCTATGGTGAGCCCGTAGTGGACTTACCTGGCACAGGAGCGGGGCAAGTAGCACGGGCTATGGTGACCCGTAGTGGACTGACCTGGAACAGGAGCGGGGCAAGTAGCACGGGCTATGGTTGAGCCCGTAGTGGACTTACCGGGCACAGGAGCGGGGCAAGTAGCACGGGCTATGGTGAGCCCGTAGTGGACTTACCTGGCACAGGAGCGGGGGCAAGTAGCATGGGCTATGGTGAGCCCGTAGTGGACTTACCTGGCACAGGAGCGGTGGTGGTGGGTCAGGTTACTGGAGGCGTCAATATAAGCGAGGAACCTGACCTGGAGGCAGTAGTGCGTGCGAGGGGGCGGCGGCGGCACCTCCACGCTGGGGACAATATCCGCTCCAGGACTAAAAATAGAATGTGATGGTGTTGATAGGCGGCGGAGGTGGCTTCTTGGCTCCTAATTGGCCCCGTATACGTGTTCCTCTCCCACGTGCGGAGGCTGGTTGTCCCCCCCCCTACACCTGTCTCCCGGCACCGCTGGTTGCCCCCCTACACCTGTCTCCCGGCACCACTGGTTGTCCCCCTACACCTGTCTCCCGGCACCACTGGTTGTGTCCCCCTACACCTGTCTCCCGGCACCACTGGTTGTCCCCCCCCCTACACCTGTCTCCCAGCACCGCTGGTTGTCCCCCCTACACCTGTCTCCCGGCACCGCTGGTTGTCCCCCCACACCTGTCTCCCGGCACCGCTGGTTGTCCCCCCACACCTGTCTCCCGGCACCGCTGGTTGTCCCCCCACACCTGTCTCCCGGCTGGTGCAGCTGTTGGTCATCACCTCCTCATATCAGACAGACAGGGACACAAACTATAGTACCGTATTATCCTTTGCAGATGAGTTGGATTTTTATGAGAGTAGACAATATAGTAGAGAGTAGACACCACAAACCAACAATGTGATGTTAGTCATGTCTTTCAATGAGCCGCAGAAAATAAGTGTATTCCCTAGTGCGCAGGCGGGAGATAGACATAATTTAAACTTGGAAAATACTAGGAGGACTGGTTCCAAATCTGCTCACGGAAATAACACCACTTGAGAGCAGGCAACACGGCAGGATGTGCAAAATAACACCGGTGATAAAGCAGAGGTGCAATAGGTTCGCTGAGAGAGAACTCTTATCTAAAGGCCCAAGAGTTTTCAACACACTTCCGCTACACATAAAGGACATAACTGGCCGACCCCTCACAGTGTCCAAGAGAGAACTTGATAAACACCTCTAAAAGATACCTCATTAACTAGGCTGTAATTCATATCGGGCTGCGAGCAGACGCGTCGAACAACCTGGTTGACCAGTGCACCAACGAGGAGGTCAGGTTAGAGACTGGGCCGCGGGGACGTTGATTCGTCGGAATTACCGACAAGTAATCGACAGGTCATGGTAGCTGCTCCGTGGCCCATTGAAAGACTTGTTTTTAAAGGGATTTCGGAAGGCCAGGCCGACTGGGCACCGAGTCGTAGCTGTTTGCGCCGTATTCACGTCTCAGCGGTTGTAAATCGCTTGGCGGATCATGTAAATCTCTTAGGATAAGGCTTAAGATAGCGCTGGGAAGAGAAGGCTCTCAGCCTCCTGGCAAGAGTCGGAAGTCGGCTTCTCTTGCAACATAATGTGTTTCTTGAGCTATATACATATAGCTGACTATATACATACTACGATGTATATAGTCTGGCCTGTGAAGGAGTTCGAGGGGTTATTCGTCTGGTGCTGCGGGCGAGGTTGGGTTCATTGGCTTGTTCATGATGTTATTAATACATATTATTATTATTAACATCTTTATTGACAAAATTAATTACAATTTTGCCTAATCTGAGGTTTTGATAAAGCATAGTTGCCTAATAGAGCGAGAGTATGATAGGTACACACAGACCATTTTGCCGAGATTAGTGATTAATGTTTTATTATCTGGCAAGATGATGTTTTTTGTCCCAGGTCCCAGAGTTGACAGGAGGTTCACAGGGGTTCCTATGGCGTCATGCCACCGATGAATTCCTTTGATTGGTGCAGACTCCGATCCGGCCATGATGAGCATGTACCCCACAGCAGTTACTGTGAAAAGTTGGGTGAGGCTTGCCTCTGCGTGCTTGCGTGTGTGCGCGCGGACACGCTGTTCCTCAGGTGTCAGGTTTGGGACCCAAGACCTATGGGTTGTGGGTCTTTAGATGATGAAAGTTCAGTCTCATCTGCTCGGCACTGCCCGCAGGGTGTAGGGTTTAAGAGAGCGAGCAAACAAACAAACAAATAGCCGGGTTGTAAAGAATACGAGAGATTGCGGGCCGCTGCACGCAACAACCTTTTAGATCAAGTTATCACCAGACATACCTGATCCCAGAGCGGACTTGGGGAGTAGAAGAACTCTGGAGGCCGACCACACGTAAACCTCCACAGCTTTAACACCCTAATCAAGAAGGAATGTTAACACGTCGGGAAAGTTTAGTTCCATCACAACAGGTAGAGTTAAGAAGGGTTAGTAAGCGGGACGTGAAGATGTAGACAGCACTGCCTCGTAGTCACTCTCGGGGGAATGTTGTGAGGTGGTGAGAGCCATGGTGGCGGTGTTGCTCACACCATATCCTCTTCCCTTCCCCTCTTACCACCTTATATTTACCCCACACTCACCGTTACTCTCACATTACCACCAGACACAACCACAGCTCCCGATAGCCACCATTGTGACGGCCGGTAGTGTTTCTGGGGCGATATTTTCCATTCACAGTTTTCACGTGTGTGTGTGTATTAAAGGGAAGGTATCGGGCAAATTAAAGCGAGTATTGGAGGGGTGAGAACGGGGCGGTGGGGTGGGCAGGGAGGCATTATAATGGGAGTGGGTAATGAAGTTGACGGAGCGAGGTGAGGTTGCCATCAATTTCAAGTGGAATATATTGAAGGTGAGCGTGTGGAGGGCTGGGTCTCTCGCTCCTCTGGGGGGTGTTGTCTGCAAGTCCTGCTGGGCCACTCTACTGGCCTTGCTCCTTACCTGTCACCCTGAGGTCAGGTCTCCGTGTTCAGGAGCTGCCTCTACTGCCCTCTGGTGGTGGTGACCTCTGTGGCACTTCACGCCCGCGGTCCGCACCTCCAGTTATCATACCTGGAGCTATACAACTACTATACAGCTATACAACTACTATACAGCTATACAACTACTATACAGCTATACAACTACTATACAGCTATACAACTACTATACAGCTATACAACTACTATACAGCTATACAACTACTATACAGCTATACAACTACTATACAGCTATACAACTACTATACAGCTATACAACTACATCTCCCGTCACGCAGGGTGCAGTCGCACCTCCACAGATCTCCAGTATCAGCTCATGATACTGGTAATGGCTCAAAAGGGCCACCACTTACGGGCTATTCATGCCCGTGCCTCCTTTTGGGTGGCTTAATCTTCATCAATCAATCAACTACTTTAGCCACTCTATTGTGCTGGGGGACAATAATGCTCAACTGGAGAGGGTTTCGGAAGTTCTTCTTCTCCCCGAGCACGGTCCGGCTTGAGAGTCAGGCTCGACTTTGTGATAGCTTGGTCCAACAGGCTGTTGCTTGGAGCCGGCCGCAGGCCCACACCTGTTCTCGCACTTGCTTATAGTCAATATTTGGCTTATGAGTAAGTGCATATGTGACATACTAATTTATTGGGAATATTTGAGTTTACCTTGTAAAGCTGAATAGAAAACACCGACCTAACCTAACCTGCTTAGTATGTTAACATATTACAATTAGTACTGAACCTATACCTATATTGATATTACAGTTTTAATAAAATAATAAAACAAAACTAAAATATTTAAATAAATTATAAAGTAACTCAGGATATTGTCAAATTTTGTATAAAACCTCTATTGTTTAATAAAACTGTGAGGAAGAGTTAGTGCCTTGGAAAAAAATATGACTTGGAATGTTACATATGTACTTATTTGTAAGCGAAATAGTGACTATAATCAATATGTCATATATGTGCTGTCTTGTGCGAGAGCGGGTTGGCCTACCTACATGCACCTCCCTCTGCCTGCCTGCCCCCCTCCCTGCCTGCCTCCCTCCCTCCCTGCCTGCCTGCCTCCCTGCCTCCCTGCCTCCCTCCCTCCCTCCCTGCCTGCCTCCCTCCCTCCCTCCCTGCCTCCCTCCCTCCCTCCCTCCCTGCCTGCCTCCCTGCCTGCCTCCCTGCCTGCCTCCCTGCCTCCCTGCCTCCCTCCCTCCCTCCCTCCCTCCCTCCCTCCCTGCTTGCCTGCCTGCCTGCCTGCCTGCCTGCCTGCCTCCCTCCCTCCCTCCCTCCCTCCCTCCCTGCCTGCCTATCTGCCTGCCTCCCTGCCTGCCTGTCTGCCTGCCTCCCTGCCTGCCTGCCTGCCTGCCTGCCTGCCTGCCTGCCTGCCTGCCTGCCTGCCTGCCTGCCTGCCTGCCTGCCTGCCTGCCTGCCTGCCTGCCTGCCTCCCTGCCTCCCTCCCTCCCTCCCTCCCTGCCTGCCTCCCTCCCTGCCTCCCTCCCTGCCTCCCTGCCTGCCTCCCTGCCTGCCTCCCTCCCTGCCTCCCTCCCTGCCTGCCTGCCTGCCTGCCTGCCTGCCTGCCTGCCTGCCTCCCTCCCTCCCTCCCTCCCTCCCTCCCTCCCTCCCTCCCTCCCTGCCTGCCTATCTGCCTGCCTCCCTGCCTGCCTCCCTGCCTGCCTGTCTGCCTGCCTCCCTGCCTGCCTGCCTGCCTGCCTGCCTGCCTGCCTGCCTGCCTGCCTGCCTGCCTGCCTGCCTGCCTGCCTGCCTGCCTGCCTGCCTCCCTCCCTCCCTGCCTGCCTCCCTCCCTCCCTGCCTCCCTCCCTGCCTCCCTCCCTGCCTCCCTCCCTGCCTCCCTCCCTGCCTCCCTCCCTGCCTCCCTCCCTGCCTCCCTGCCTCCCTCCCTGCCTCCCTCCCTGCCTCCCTCCCTCCCTGCCTGCCTCCCTGCCTGCCTGCCTGCCTGCCTGCCTGCCTGCCTGCCTCCCTCCCTCCCTCCCTCCCTCCCTCCCTCCCTCCCTCCCTCCCTCCCTCCCTCCCTCCGCCTGTTGGGAATGAACGTTATGTCCGTGTAATATGTGGCCTTTCACAGTCGAGTCAGAAATATCGCCCATTTGTCCAACACTGCAACTTTCGTCCTCATAACTCATATTGAAGTGGTTCACCTATCACGGTAGAGAACCAGGAAGGTGTCCAGTTGTTCACCTATCACGGCAGAGAATCAGGAAGGTGTCCAGTGGTTCATGCAGGAGGGTCGTGCTGTTAGGACGGAGAGAAGAATGGGTGCGGTGATACCGCAAGGAATTATTGAAGGCGCAGAGGGGGCAGACGCGGGTGAGAGAGAGAGAGAGAGAGAGAGAGAGAGAGAGAGAGAGAGAGAGAGAGAGAGAGAGAGAGAGAGAGAGAGAGAGAGAGAGAGGAGGGGGGAGAGGGGGGGGCAAGAAGAGGGGTCAGTTAGACAGGAGAGAGAAAGAGGGTTGTTGTTGTTTTTGATTTAGCTACTCAGAACGAAGTGTCCATGTAGCACGGGCTATGGTGAGCCCGTAAGAGAGGGAGAGGGAAGAATTAAGGTGGCTATCAAAGGATACGTGATGGTAAGGATCCCAGGAGCGAGAGAGGCTTGCTTGGGAGTCTGAGGGGTTGGCTGAGAAGGTCCACCTGAGGGCTCCACCTGAGGGCTCACAGGCGCTCCACCTAAGGGGCTCTATGTCTGCTTGCCTGTCCGTTCATTCATGAAGCCCTTAGTCTACCTAAGCCATTAATGGTTGGGCCATTAATTAAATTGTTTACCATTAATTAAACGGTTACCATGTATTTATCCACAAATGTGGCGAAGGTTGTCATGTTAACACTTACTGTGAGACACGATGAGACGGCTCAGTTTTATATTCTATATTTTCAGGTAAGCTTGAGAGGCGCTGAAGGTGAGAGGCAGGCACCAGGTAGGTGCAAGTGTGACCTTGTGTCTGGTATTGACAGGGACCAAAGAGCTGAAGCTCAACCCCCCGCAAGCACCAACTAGGAGAGTACAGGAGCGCCGGGTTGTGCTTAACTACAAGCGGAACAACTCCCAGAACCCCATCAACCAGGTATCAACCAGGTATCAACCAGGTATCAACCAGGCATCGCTGCGATTTCTCATTCGTATCACGGAAACGGAGAAAACTATTAGTCACAGCCTCGTGAAAAGAGAATAAAAGTCATAGGGTGAAAGAAGGAAGAGAGTAGTGAGGAAGAGTAGTCAGGGGAAAGAGAAAGTTTAGAATGAGAGAGAGAGAGAGAGTGAGATCAAGGAGGAAAGTAGTAGAGTAGAAAGAAAGTGTGCTAGATGACCAGACCACACACTAGAAGGTGAAGGGACGACGGCGTTTCGGTCCGTCCTGGACCATTCTCAAGTCGATTGTGAGACAATCGACTTGAGAATGGTCCAGGACGGACCGAAACGTCGTCGCCCCTTCACCTTCTAGTGTGTGGTCTGGTTATCATACTTTAGCCACGTTATTGTGACTTATCGCCTGCATAAGTGTGCTAGAATAGTAGAAAGTTGGAAGGTTGCTGCAACCATCCATTCAAGTTAGTTAACTATAAGACAAGGAATGGAACTTGTCTGCTCAACAATATTATCTGATGCTATCATGTTATCATGTATCAACTGTAAGCATGTCGGGAGCTGGTCGGCTGAGCGGACAGCACGCTGGACTTGTGATCCTGTGGTCCCGGGTTCGATCCCGGGCGCCGGCGAGAAACAATGGACAGTTTCTTTCACCCTATGCTCCCTGTTACTTAGCAGTAAAATAGGTACCTAGGTGTTAGTCAGCTGTCACGGGCTGCTTCCTGGTGGTGGAGGCCTAGTCGAAGACCGGGCCGCGGGGACACTAAACCCCGAAATCATCTCAAGATAACCTCAAGAAATCATCTCAAGAAGCTAAATTATTGGGACCGTCTCAAAGCTCTCAAAATGTACTCTCAGGGGAAAAAAGACGAGAAAGGTATCAAATAATAGAAGCACCCGATCAACCGGGTTGTAGTGGATATGTGGGCCTGCGGGCCGCTCCAAGCAACAGCCTCTTGGAGCAAGCTCTCACAAGTCAAGCCTGGCCTGAGGCCGGGCTCGGGGAGTAGAAGAACTTCCAGAACCCTCTGCAGGTGCGGCTGCGTCGGTGTGTTCCGTCCTGTCAGGAACTTGGGTCCAGAACCTTCACTCCTCGGCCACCATGCCGTGGCGGGTGTAAGGTGTACTCAGTTTTATCTTTATTATTTTAACTTGCTAGTTTAGAGGCAATACTGCAGAGAAAATGACCACTGTGTTTCATATTAACATGGCCGGGTCGGGATCAACATCACTGATATGAATGCCACGTGACATGGTGCCAAAGCGATCCCCCATGGCGACTCTTTCTGCCTACATTCTGGGTTTAAGTAGAGTGGTGATAGGGATTTCAGGACATGTCCAGATGGGGCAATGGCGGTGGTAGTTAGGAGAGAGATGGAGGGAATACGACGGGCACGGTTGATGTGGAGGAAACAGAGGACGGTTGATGTGGAGGAAAGAGAGGAGGACTAGTAATGTGGAGGTGGTGGTGGTGGTGGTGGTAGAGTTGTGGTAGAGGCGCCACACGCCTCGCTGCCCCTACTAACATTAGCCGGGTATTGTGAAGTTTGGGAGGCTGGATGGTGTGATCCAGGCGGGGCGACTTCCGGGAAATATCAGGTGATAGGCAGCCATCACAATACAGCCAGAGTGTGCGTGCGTATGTGCATGCGCGTGTGTGCATGCATGCGTGCGTGTGCATGCATGCGTACGTGTGCATGCATGCGCGTGTGTGTGTGCGCGCGCGCCATGCTAACCCAATAAAGGCTGATGGCTCCTTGCTTGTCCCTTGCGCACACACTTCCTCCTCCAGTCCCCCACACTCTCCCTCCAGTCACACCAACTCCCCCACAACACGCACATCAAAAGGCTATCATCAGCGCTCGTTACGCCAGCCTGCGCCCTTTGCATCAAGCTGTTGCGTATCCTGAAGTATGCCAAGCCATTGGCGATCTCCATCATGGGAATCTACTACATCTGGTGTGAAATGATTGTGCCGGTAATGTCTTGTGGCTCTTGCGGCAGCAAGGGTAGGAAGATGGCCAATGGCTAGATGAAGATATCTAGGCTGGGTAGGTTAGGGTAGGTGGCAGGGTACTGCCTGGGCAGGTTAGGGTAGGTGGCAGGGTACTGCCTGGGCAGGTTAGGGTAGGTGGCAGGGTACTGCCTGGGTATAGAGGGCCATTCATTGGTGGTGGTGGTGGTAGGGGGTGCAGAGTCAGCGGAAATATCATGGGGGCCAGGAAGAAGCAATTATTCGCTATCCGAGTCTTGTTTGTCGTTGGGAAGAGGGGGGGGGGGTGTACTCAACTATTTGTACTCACTTACCTGTGCTTTCAGGGTCGACGAATTTTGTTCGAACCACAACGCTGTAAATGCTTCACCCACGTACTACAAAATACAATTAATCGCCAACAGAACCTAAACACCTAACCTAACCTATGCCTATATATGCACAATATGTTTAATATATTTTAATATTAATTTATATTTGAGAAAATTCGCGTTTTGAATGAACAGCATGTTAAAATTTATGAATGTGCTTTGTGGGGTCGACCGCTGGATGTAATGGACTTTAGTCGAGGACGAGTTGCACACTGCCTCACATAGGAAAAAAATAGTAGTTAGTAACAGTTGATTGATTGACAATTGAGAGGCGGGGCCTAAAGAACAGAGCTCAACCCCCCGCAAGCACATCTAGGTGAATATAGAGGCACAGGCTTTCAAGTCTCCTACAGCCCGGGTGAATGAAATGTTTATTTCCACGAAAGTGTGGATAACAATCTATAATCAGAGAATGTTAGTTTCTACAGGACAAGATAACCTCTAGATAACCTCAAGGACGTGCCACACTAGCCGGCCTTCCGGCTGCTGTAACCAACTGTCTATTATATCACGTTATCACAAGACAAGCCTTCTCCCAGGCCTGACTCGGAAGAGTATGAGAACTCTGGGAACCAACTACAGGTAAACTGTAGGCAGCGGTGGTCGTATCGCTGTTTAAAATTGGTTGGAACACGATGTTTCCTCGCGGTGAAGAATAGCAAAGTATCCCCCTAAGAGGTCAACACAGCTTGAGGGAAATTACTCGTATCTCAGTAGTGCTTCAGAGAAAACGGGGCTCCAGGGGGGACCAGTGTGTACAAACTGTGATAATTTTAACCTGTCACTCTGTGTAATGGGGTCGTGGTTTACCTCTCCCTTGTTCTCTTGTATCTATGGTACGGATACCGTGTTGTATGGTGAATTGTATTGTTGTTTTCTTTTCTGTCAGCACTTGGTGTATTTTGTGATATCTTGTTGTTGTTGTTGTTGTTAAAGATTCGCTACGTGGAACAAAAAGTTTCAAGTAACACGGGCTATGGTGAGCCCGTAAATAGTTATTGATATCTGGTGTTGGTGTTGGTGGTTCCTGTGTGATATCTGGTGGTGGTGATGGTGGATCCTGTGTGATATCTGGTGGTGGTGGTGGTTCCTGTGTGATATCTGGTGGTGGTGATGGTGGATCCTGTGTGATAGCTAGTGGTGGTGGTGGTTCCTGTGTGATAGCTAGTGGTGGTGGTGGTTCCTGTGTGATAGCTAGTGGTGGTGTTGGTTCCTGTGTGATATCTGGTGGTGGTGTTGGTTCCTGTGTGATAGCTAGTGGTGGTGGTGGTTCCTGTGTGATAGCTAGTGGTGGTGGTGGTTCCTGTGTGATAGCTAGTGGTGGTGGTGGTTCCTGTGTGATATCTGGTGGTGGTGATGGTGGATCCTGTGTGATATCTGGTGGTGGTGGTTGTTCCTGTGTGATAGCTAGTGGTAGTGTTGGTTCCTGTGTGATATCTGGTGGTGGTGTTGGTTCCTGTGTGATAGCTAGTGGTGGTGGTTGTTCCTGTGTGATAGCTAGTGGTGGTGGTGGTTCCTGTGTGATATCTGGTGGTGGTGGTGGTTCCTGTGTGATATCTGGTGGTGGTGGTGGTTCCTGTGTGATATCTGGTGGTGGTGGTGGTTCCTGTGTGATATCTGGTGGTGGTGGTGGTTCCTGTGTGATAGCTAGTGGTGGTGGTGGTTCCTGTGTGATATCTGGTGGTGGTGGTGGTTCCTGTGTGATATCTGGTGGTGGTGGTGGTTCCTGTGTGATATCTGGTGGTGGTGGTGGTTCCTGTGTGATATCTGGTGGATGTGGTGGTTCCTGTGTGATATCTGGTGGTGGTGG
Source organism: Procambarus clarkii (assembly GCF_040958095.1). Lineage (NCBI taxonomy): Eukaryota > Metazoa > Arthropoda > Malacostraca > Decapoda > Cambaridae > Procambarus > Procambarus clarkii. Next base: position 11,471,671 of record NC_091188.1, on the reverse strand, counting down.
TTCCTGTGTGATATCTGGTGGTGCTGGTGGTGGTGGTTCCTGTGTGATATCTGGTGGTGCTGGTGGTGGTGGTTCCTGTGTGATATCTGGTGGTGGTGGTGGTGGTTGTTCCTGTGTGATATCTGGTGGTGGTGTTGGTTCCTGTGTGATATCTGGTGGTGGTGTTGGTTCCTGTGTGATATCTGGTGGTGGTGTTGGTTCCTGTGTGATATCTGGTGGTGGTGTTGGTTCCTGTGTGATATCTGGTGGTGGTGGTGGTTCCTGTGTGATAGCTAGTGGTGGTGGTGGTTCCTGTGTGATATCTGGTGGTGGTGGTGGTTCCTGTGTGATATCTGGTGGTGGTGGTGGTTCCTGTGTGATATCTGGTGGTGGTGGTGGTTCCTGTGTGATATCTGGTGGTGGTGGTGGTTCCTGTGTGATAGCTAGTGGTGGTGGTGGTTCCTGTGTGATATCTGGTGGTGGTGGTGGTTCCTGTGTGATATCTGGTGGTGGTGGTGGTGGTTCCTGTGTGATATCTGGTGGTGGTGGTTCCTGTGTGATATCTGGTGGTGGTTCCTGTGTGATATCTGGTGGTGGTGGTTCCTGTGTGATATCTGGTGATGGTGGTGGTGGTTCCTGTGTGATATCTGGTGATGGTGGTGGTGGTTCCTGTGTGATATCTGGTGGTGGTAGTGGTGGTGGTGGTTCCTGTGAGATATCTGGTGATGGTGGTGGTGGTTCCTGTGTGATATCTGGTGGTGCTGGTGGTGGTGGTTCCTGTGTGATATCTGGTGGTGGTGGTGGTGGTGGTTCCTGTGTGATATCTGGTGGTGGTGGTTCCTGTGTGATATCTGGTGATGGTGGTGGTGGTTCCTGTGTGATATCTGGTGGTGCTGGTGGTGGTGGTTCCTGTGTGATATCTGGTGGTGCTGGTGGTGGTGGTTCCTGTGTGATATCTGGTGGTGGTGGTGGTGGTTCCTGTGTTATGGTTAAACAGGTTTTCGTAACAGCTTCACCAGTTTTCAAAACTTGTGTATAGTGGTTTTAGGAATATCCCAGTTTGTCTTAAACATTCTTGTGTTAAGGACGAGGAGGCCTAGTCGACGACCGGACCTCGGGGGTAGCTAAGCCCCGAAATCACCTCAAGGTAACCTCAAGGTACGGTAACCACTGTCTCTGTGTATGTCTATATTATAAAATATTCTCAAACTGGGGAAAAGGTGGGTGGCATTAGAATACACGAGTAATATTGCCTGTATAGTGAGAGAGAGAACTTGCATAGCAACTGCCCGAAACGCTGTGCGTACTAGTGGCTTTACAAGATTGTAATTACTGTACTATCCAATGTATTCTCACAAACCCAATGTACCTTCTTGTGTATATATATATATATATATATATATATATATATATATATATATATATATATATATATAAAATAAATAAATAAATAAACAAACAAACTAAGGCTACTACTTGCCATCCCCGCTGATGGAAATATACAGGTAGTATGAACAAATCCACAAGGGCCGTGACGAGGATTCGAACCTGCGTCCGATTCCGTGACGAGGATTCGAACCTGTACAGGTAGTATATTTCTCGTGCCCCCCCCCCCACACACACACACTTCCATCCCCCCCCCCCATGGTGCTGTAATACCTAGGAGTTATCAGTGAGGCTGGAGTCAGGGGACCACCTCTTGTGCTCTCTCTTCCTCACGTCTTGTCGTCCTGGCGACGTGACTTGGGTTACTCTCGTGCCATAACTCAAGGTGAAGCCGCGTCTTCATATTTCCCAAGATTGTTGGCAAGGTGTGTAGACAGATTTAATAGCAAAATTGACCTGCTTCGCCCGTCCTTTTATCTCCTGTGTTCTCATTTATACCTGGTTATACAGGTAGTATACAGGTAGTATACGGTTGATAGTATAATGGTTAAAGTATTGACTTATCTTGTTATATTGAGATGATTTCGGGGCTTAGTGTCCCCGCGGCCTGGTCTTCGACCTGATCTTCGACCAGGCCTCCTTTTTATTACATACACCCCAGGAAGCAGCCCGTAGCAGCTGTCTAACTCCCAGGTACCTATTTACTGCTAGGTAACAGCGGCATCAGGGTGAAAGAAACATTTTGCCCATTTGTCTCCACATCCACCGGAGATCGAACCCGGAACCTCAGGACTACGAATCTGAAGCGCTGTCCACCCAGCTGTCAGGCGCCTACCTGTTCAAGACACTGGCTTGTAAGTAAGAAGATAAGTAACACGTGTTACTTATCCAAGACTTTGATCTCATTACTTAGTGAGCAAAATCAATAAATGATAACAGTAACATTTGTAACTCCCTAAGGTAGTTGTTTGTGGAGAGGGGGGGGGGGTGTTTGGTCTGTTTGTGGGGGGGGAGGGGGTGTTTGGCCTGTTCGTAGGGGGGGGAGGCAGATTAGAAAGGGGGAATTGACCTGTTGTAAGCTGGTGAGCGGCCTGTTGATCTACTTGTTGATTCCGGGAATCTATGGCCCCGGGGCCCGGTCTTTAACTAGGCCTAGTGGTTGCTGGTCATGTGAACCTGGCTGTTGGAGGCACAAGTGGTCCCAATGACTTAAGACAATTTATTTAGTGGATTCGGCCAGTAAAAAGACCTTTGCACGTTTGGAGCCGGCCTTTGGAGCCGGTCGGCCGAGCGGACAGCACGCGGGACTTGTGATCCTGTGGTCCTGGGTTCGATCCCAGGCGCCGGCGAGAAACAATGGGCAGAGTTTCTTTCACCCTATGCCCCTGTTACCTAGCAGTAAAATAGGTACCTGGGTGTTAGTCAGCTGTCACGGGCTGCTTCCTGGGGGTGGAGGCCTGGTCGAGGACCGGGCCGCGGGGACACTAAAAAGCCCCGAAATCATCTCAAGATAACTCAAGATAACGTTCTCCAGGCCATCTGTATCCCCAGCTTTGACTGGGGCTGTTAGTGTGCAACAGTGTTCCACCCTAGAGAGCACTAGCGTCTTGAAATGGATCATCATTGGCCTGGCATCTCTTGTTTGAAAGATTCTTTCTATCCAAACTTCATTTTTCTTGCAGTGGTGACAGCTAGTTTATTGTGTTCTTAAAAGGTAAGGTTTTTCCGATTTAATTGATGGGAAGATAATGGTGGGAGAGGTATTGCGGGAAAGGTGTTATCGGGGGGGGGGGGGGGTCTGGGAGATAGGGAATAATCGGGGGAAAGAGCCAAGCCATGACTATATAGCACTTGGAAGGGGGATCAGGATAATTACGGGCTATTCATACCCGTGCCACCTCTTGGGTGGCTTAAGTTTCATCAATCATCAAGATAAGGATTTGGGATGGGACGGGAGGAAGGAATGGTGCCCAACCGCTCGGTGGACGGTCGGGGATTGAACGCCGACCTGAACGAAGCGAGACCGTGGCTCTACCTTCCAGCCCAAGGGGGTTGGACGGGAGATGAATGGTGATACAAGTTGTGTGAACATGTGTGACCTCTAATGTCTAGCCCCTCACATTGTCTTTACAAGATATCACCTTTAAAATGGCCAGCTAAAATGCCACACACACTTTTAAACAAACTTACGTAAGTGGACCAGACCACACACTAGAAATTGAAGGGACGACGACGTTTCGACTTGAGAATGGTCCAGGACGGACCGAAACGTCGTCGTCCCTTCAATTTCTAGTGTGTGGTCTGGTCCACATACTTCAGCCACGTTATTGTGACTCATCGCCTGCAAACTTACGTAAGTTTTGATTTAGACTGCTACACGTCTCTATAGTCCAGGCTGTGTGGTGGTGATCTGTGCAAGTTGTCACGGGTTGTTTGGGACTCATAATGACTTGAGTCTACAGGCGGTGCTGTTAGTGTGACTTATGTGGTGATTGTACTGTACGTGTTAGCTCAACTTTCCCATTGATAAATGGGAAACCATTTATGATTGAGCTTGAGCTACCTCATCCCTTTGTGTGTATTTTACCTCAATAAACTTATTTCAATTTCAATTTATGATTGTACATTGTGTCTTTGGTTTGGGGGGGGGAGGGTTGGTTGGGTGGGATGGTGCTCCGGTGGTGAGGAGATGAATGGTGGGAGAGATAGTTTTTTATTATTATTATTTTCTACCACAGACGTGGCCACACATTTACAATGCTAACCAGCATATATACATTTTCTTCTGTCCTCCATGGACAGGGTGAGAGGTGTATCCCTCCCTACTCCTAGGCTACCCCACCACCCCCTTCCCCTCCTCCGCCCCGAAGCTACTCTCCACCCCCCCCCCCCCAATCACCCCGGAGCCCCCCCCATCACCCCGGAGCCCCCCCCCCCATCACCCCGGAGCCCCCCCCCCCCTCACCCCCACGAACAAGACTCCCACGCTGTGCTTCTAGTTCTCAGGCGGCCGACCAGCTGGAAAGTGTTACAAGAGCGTCGGAACGCACTTGGCTGGCCACGGTGAGGTCCCACGGTGAGTGTCTGGACCACGGTGAGTGTCTGGACCACGGTGAAGCCCTCAGCTGCTGCTGCTGTTGTAGATTCAGCTACTCGGAACTAAAGTTTCCATGTAGCACGGGCTATGGCGAACCCGTAATGGGGCCCTCAGCTTCGTGCTCGACTTGTATTGCTTACTCACTTTACCTTCAGAAGGTAAGGTGACGTCTAGTCAGTTCAATAAACAAGTCTAGTCAGGACTTGTTCAATGTCCTCGCGGCCCGCGCTCTGACTAGACCTCCTGGTTGACAGTCTGGTCAACCAGGCTGTTGGACACCGTGGTACGCAGACCATGGTACGTAGGCATCACAGCCCGGTTGATCACATACCCTGGTTGATACCTGGTTGTGGTGATACCCTTTTGATGTGTTTATAAAGTCCCCCCCCCCCCTCCCCACCACTTGAACATTGAATGTTGGTGTTATAGATTCAGCTACTCGGAACAAGTTCCAAGTAGCACGGGCTATGGTGAGCCCGTAGTAGACTTACCTGGCACTGGAGCGGCCCCCTACTTGAACATTGAATGAAATCGGCTCGTTATGTCTTATATTATAGGGAAGGTGTTGAAGAGCCCCGGGCCCTTAATGTTTGTGGAATTAAACAAATCCACAAGGGCCGTGACGAGGATTCGAACCTGCGTCCGGAAGCATCCCAGACACTGCCTTAATCGACTGAGCTACGACAGGGTTAAAAGAGTTGAAACCGAAGTTCTACTGAACTTGGAATTAGTTCTACAGGACTATTGCACTCCTACTTTCATATTGACACCTGGGCCGCAACAGCACAGTCTGCCTTGACTCTTGGTCTGACCAGGAATTATTTCAGTGGCTGAAAGTGTTAAGTGGTTCCAGTAATATGGAGGGTTTTGTGTTGTATTGTGTAGCTGTGAAGACTGTATTGTGTTGTATTGTGTAGCTGTGAAGACTGTATTGTGTTGTATTGTGTAGCTGTGAAGACTGTATTGTGTTGTGTAGCTGTGAAGACTGTATTCTACTGTATTGTGTAGCTGTGAAGACTGTATTCTGCTGTATAGTGTTGTGTAGCTGTGAAGACTGTATTCTGCTGTATTGTATTGATATAGCAGTGAAGACGAGGTAATACGATGATTTGCTGTGGGTCCATACATATGTTTATATTATGATAAGGTCAAGATCCTGGTCACTTTACCTGGTGAGGGTTATAGTCAACATTGTTTAGTACTCTTATGAGATGTAATGTATTCACTTAAATTTGTAGTGTAAATGGGACAATGTGATGTCCAGGAGCATACCTGGACTTTTACTCCTCGAGTCCTGCCTGAGGCCAAGCTCAACTTGTGATAACTTGGTTCAACAGGCTGTTGCTAGGAGCGGCCCGGAGGCCCACACAGCCGTCACAGCTGGGCTGATCCGGTCACCCCAGCAGATTGTAATCCTAGTCGTTTTGACACGAAGTGTGCAGCGTTGGTGTGTGTGTGTGTGTGAAGCACGCTTCCTGCTGCACCTGCAGGGAGCAGCGCCCTGGGGGAGGTGGGGGAGCGAGGGCTGCATACCACGGACCTCTCTATTAGCAATATATATGTATTTGTGTATGTATATATGTATTGTGATGTGCTGGCCTACTAGACCGGGAAGCTGTGATAAACTGAGATGGATGAGATCTAAGTATAACCTTCCCTAGTGGGCTGCGATGACCCGGATGTAGTTTTAGATGCCAATCACCAGGCACCAGGATTGATTGATTAAGATTAAGCCAACCAGGAGGCGACACGGGCATGAATAGCCCGTAGCCAGGTATTGCCTTCCACTCCTCGTTATTGGACAGCACGCTGGACTTGTGATCCTGTGGTCCCGGGTTCGATCCCGGGCGCCGGCGAGAAACAATGGGCAGAGTTTCTTTCACCCTATGCCCCTGTTACCTAGCACTAAAATAGGTACCTGGGTGTTAGTCAGCTGTCACGGGCTGCTTCCTGGGGGGTGGAGGCCCTGGTCGAGGACCGGGCCGCGGGGACACTAAAGCCCCGAAATCATCTCAAGATAACCAAGATATTGGAGGCGCCTTAGCCCGCAGATCGACCAGGTTGTGGTCAATCCCACTGCCATTACCATTGATTTCCTTTACACCCCTCCCCCCCTCCTTCCTGCGCCCCTCCCCCTCCCCCGCGCCCCTCCCCCTCCCCCGCGCCCCTCCCCCTCCCCCGCGCCCCTCCCCCTCCCCCGCGCCCCTCCCCCCCCCCCCCGCGCCCTCCCCCCCCCCCCTGGAGGCTCTTAGGGTAGCTGACCAGGGTCATCGGCCAACCCGTTCTCGCAAATTTAATAAGTCAATATTGACTTATTAAATATGTGCATAGGTGACATACTTAACATAATAGTTTCCCTTGAAAAGCTTCATAGAAAACACCGACCTTACCTAACCTACTTAGTATGTTAAGATAAGCATCTTATTGCTTCGTAATTACAATTATTACCTAACCTATAATAGGTATAGGTTAAGTAATAATTGTAATTACGAAGCAATAAGATGCTTATCTTAAGATACTAACAAGGTTAGGTAAGGTCGGTGTTTTCTATGAATCTTTTTAAGGGTATCTATTATGTTTAGTATATCACCTATGCACGTAGTTAATAAGTCAATATTGACTTTACGAATTTGCGAGAACGGGTTGCATCGGCACCTGCCCCTCAACACTACCTTACCTTGAGGTTACCTTGAGGTGCTTCCGGGGCTTAGCGTCCCCACGGCCCGGTCGACGACCAGGCCTCCTGGTTGCTGGACTGATCAACCAAGGCTGTTGGACGCGGCTGCTCGCAGCCTGATGTATGAGTCACAGCCTGGATGATTAGGTATCCATTAGCCTCGGTTTTTCTCAAATTAATATTGATATTTAATTCTCGGTGTCGTGAACAGGGAGTCTGGGGCCAGATTTACGAAGCAGTTACGCAAGTACTTACGAAACTGTTCATCTTTTCTCAATCTTTGGCGGCTTTGTTTACAATTATTAAACAGTAATGAGCTCCGAAGCACCAGGAGGCTGTTTATAACAATAACAGTTGAATGGGAAGTTTTCATGCTTGTAAACTGTTTAATAAATGTAACGAAAGCCGTCAAAGTTTGAGGAAAGATGTACACGTTCGTAAGTGCTTGCGTAACTGCTTCGTGAATCGGTCCCCTGGACTCTAGGCTTATGGGATGCTCTCTGGCTGTGCCGACTTGTGACCTTCCCGAGGATGCAACCCACAATAGTTGGTTGATTCCACGGCCCCAGTTTTCCCTGCTAGGTGAACAGGAGAGGGGGCATCAGGTGAAATGAAATGTGCCCAACTGTTTCTGTCGTGGCCTGTCTATTTGACTACCGTTGCTTAAGCGACTACTTAGATAATGTTGTTGTTGTTGTTGTTAAAGATTCGCTACCTGGGACAAAGTTCCAAGTAGCACTTCAGTTCCAATACGGGAGCCGGTGACTGAGCGGACAGAACACTGGACGCGTGATCCTGTGGTCCCGGGTTCGTTCCCGGGCGCCGGCGAGAAACAATGGGCAGAGTTTCTTTCACCCTATGCCCCTGTTACTTAGCAGTAAAATAGGTACCTGGGTGTTAGTCAGCTGTCACGGGCTGCTTCCTGGGGGAGGCGTGGTCGAGGACCGGACCGCGGGGACACTAAAGCCCCGGAATCATCTCAAGATAACCTCAAGTAGCACGGGCTATGGAGAGCCCGTAGTGGACTTAATGTAATGCAGGAGGGAATGGAAAGCTGGTGCACACTGGCACTAACTGGCCTCCAGCGCCGGGAATGTGTGTCGCCTCAACCCGTTGTCCCCTAATACATCGCTGTTTGTGTACGGACTCGACCACACCGTTGTAAATGTGACGTTATTAGTAACAATTTAAGTACCCTAATATTGACGTTTTCTTTGCATCGGCCTCGATTGTTGCACTGGTTGGGTTCGTTAGGGCAGACAGTCGCATTTTGTACGGAGTGGCATATGGAGAGAGTGGACTGGCCATCTGCCGCCTTTATATATTAAATGACGGCAATAAAGGAGGGGAAAAGTGACCCACTTCTTCAGTTGAAGCAGCAAGATGTAAAACTTGTACCGGGGAATACCTTGAGCTACCGGCATAGGGAGCCGGTCGGCCGAGCGGACAGCACTCTGGACGTATGATCCTGTGGTCCTGGGTTCGATCCCGGGCGCCGGAGAGAAACAATGGGCAGAGTTTCTTTCACCCTATGCCCCTGTTACCTAGCAGTAAAATAGGTACCTGGGTGTTAGTCAGCTGTCACGGGCTGCTTCCTGCGGGGTGGAGGCCCTGGTCGAGGACCGGGCCGCGGGGACACTAAAGCCCCGAAATCATCTCAAGATAACCTCATCCCTTTGTGTGTATTTTACCTCAATAAACTTATTTCAATTTGTACCGGCACGGAGATTATGGCGTCAGTGACGTCACACTCTCTACCATATACAAAACATTGCGTTTTGTTTTCGTTGAATTAATTTAGATTGTGTTAGGATAGGTTAAGATGTGGGATGGTTTGTTGGTCGGGGAACGGTGGCGGAGAGGGACTGTATTCACCTATTTGTGCTTGCGGGGGTTGAGCTTTGGCTCTTTGGTCCCGCCTCTCAACTGTAAATCAACTGGTGTACAGATTCCTGAGCCTACTGGGCTCTATCATATATACATTTAAACCCGGCTTTGTGAGGTCTTTGTGTGTGTGTCTTGTGAGGTCTTGGACCCTACTCGGTTCACGAGCTTGACAGTATTTACAGATCATTCACAGTTGTTCTATGTTGTCACGATCTGCCCTACCTTGGCATGGTTCCGGGGATCAGTGTGCCCGCGGCCCGGTTGGGCACACTCATCCCCCGGAACCATGCCTCCTGGTTGATGGTCTGTTCAACCTGGCTGTTGGACGCGGCTGATCGCAGCCTGACGTATGAATCACAACCTGGTTGAACAGGTAAAATCACAACCTGGTTGAACAGGTAAAATCACAGCCTGGTTTGGAGGTGCTTGTCGAGTTCTCTCGTGAACACCGCGAGGAGTCGGCCAGTTATGTCCCTTACGTGTAGTGGAAGCGTGTTGGACAGTAGAGACGTCCACGAGATGATGACTCCTGGGGTATATCTTGAGGTTATCTTGAGATGATTTCGGGGCTTTAGTGTCCCCGCGGCCCGGTCCTCGACCAGGCCTCCACCCCCAGGAAGCAGCCCGTGACAGCTGACTAACACCCAGGTACCTATTTTACTGCTAGGTAACAGGGCATAGGATGAAAGAAACTCTGCCCATTGTTTCTCGCCGGCGCCTGGGATCGAACCCAGGACCCTCCCACGGGTGGGCGTGAGGTGTGTGGGCGGTGTGTGCAGGCCCTACCACGGGTGGGCGTGAGGTGTGTGGGCGTTACCGGGGGGAGGGAACGTGGGCGGTACGGGTCCGGGTCAGTGTGAAGAATGGTTGGCAGTATTGAGTCGCTAGCGGAACCAGTCGAGGCCTGGTACGTGTTGGGGGCGTGCTTAAGGCGTGCAGCGCGTGCGTCGATTAGGTGGGCGGAAGGGGGCGTGATAGAGTCCGGGGAGGGGGGCGGGGGGGGGGGGGAGGTGATGACGGAGGGGTCCGTACAGCTGCTGCTGCTGCAGGAGACGCGGAGCGGCGCTCAGTCTCCCTCCGGCAGTAGTGTTGTGGAGGCCCTCAGTACTCAGCTGAGACAGTCCGCTCCGTGACAGTGACCGTGAACGCTGCGGGCAAAGTGAGGATAAAGAGTGCGGTGGTGTGAGGTGGTGGTGGTAGTGGTGGTGGATGCTGCAGCTGTGGAGGCTCTGCTGCAGTGGCTGCGGTGAACATTCACATCTCTTTTTGTAAACCCTCTACACCATTTTGTTCCTCTCGTTGTGAACCGCTTCTTGTGTGTTGTGCCTGTGTGTCGCGTAGCTTTATCTTGTGTTCCTTGTGTTTAGTGCTTCTCAACACGTCAACCGCTCAACCCTCCTTCAGGAGGATGATGTTGTAGAGTCCCACACGTCACTGGTGCATGTGTACAGGTGTAGGGGTGATGGCGCCCGTGTGGGGGACACGCCGGGCAGCGAGTGTGTGCTGCTGGGCCTCCGCTGCCGGCCCTGCCTCTGGGTAAATCAATACCCCCCTCCCCCTCAAAGATGTTTTTTTTCTTAACCCAGTGTTGTGAATGGACATATGTTTCACCCTCTGGCTCTTGATTGACTGGGAGGGTTGATGGGCACCCATCACTACTCAGTGCCCGTGAGTAGTGATGGGTGTGGCGCCGGGGGTCGCTGCCATTCCTCATCATGTACTACAAACATATTCTCATTTTTTTTTTTTTAAATTTTGCCCCGAGGGGCGAGTTTATTGGGCAGCGCCACTCATCTTGTGAGTGGACATACCGCCATAGCAGCATGTACAACACTCCCCAATAGGAAGAAAACCCACTGGGTTGTTCATCCTGTCACTTGTACCCAGACACAACTGGGAAATAAAGTAACTAATGAGTCTACATATTCTCACAGTCCGGAGTATTTCCATAGACGTGCGCTGAACCAAACAAACAAAAACAAATAGCCTGAAAAATTACAGTATGTTTGGTTGAGGCGTTTAGACTCCCGCCTGCTGCTGTGTACAGCCCGACGCTGCCTGACCCGTTGATTGATAAAGTCACGACGGCACCCACCCAAAGGTGGCAGGGTGCCGGCAGCTGCCTAGCCTGCCCTCACCTTTATTCATAGTGCGGGGTCGCCCTCAAGACGGTGCACGAGGCGCCTCAATGCTTGTGTTGAGGCTGCTTCTCCTTGCAACACACCTTCCGTGCTGGGAGTAAATGTGCTTTTCCACCATCCGAAGGCTAAGAGAAAGGCTTAAGAAAATTCCATCCACTGTGACCGACCTCACAGTGCTCATAAGAGAACTAGATAAACACCTTCAAAAGAGATCTGATCTTTACTTCTACTTCTCAATGATCTGTAATGATCATTGAACTTTTACTTACAACTGAAGTTTCGTACACAGAGAATAACGAAGAAATCTGTGAAGTCCTAAAGGGCCAGTATGAGGCTATGTTTATCACCCCAAACAACATGAAAGTTGAAAATCCAGACAGTTTCCTTATGAATGACATCCAAACCTCCAGTCAATATATCTGACATTAATACACAGACAACATTGAATGAACAATTAACAACATGCCCGAGCACTCAGCTCCTGGTCCTGACTCAGGGAATTCATTGTTTTATAAAGAAACGTAAAGTACCAGTAGCACGAGCACTCTGTGCAATATGGAGAAAGAGCCTGGGGGTCAGATTCACGAAGCAGTTACGCAAGCACTTACGAACCTGTACATCTTTTCTCAATCTTTGGCGGCTTTGTTTGCAGTTGTTAAACAGTTAATGAGCTCGGAAGCACCAGGAGGCTGTTTATAACACTAACAGTTGATTAACAAGTTTTCATGCTTGTAAACTGTTTAATAAATGTAACCAAAGCCGTCAAAGATTGAGGAAAGATGTACACGTTCGTAAGTGCTTGCGTAACTGCTTCGTGAATCTGGCCCCTGGATACAGGAGAGATATCAGTAGCACTTAATTCAGAAGATACAGCTCCACTACACAAGGGAGGTAGTAAAGCCTTGGCTAAAACTATTAGACCAGTCGCATTAACATCACACACAATTCAAGTTTTTGAAAAGAGTGATTAGGAATCAAATCTCCAGTTTTAGGGAAAACAATGAACTTCACAGCCCTGGACAACATGGATTTAGAGCGGGAATATCCTGTCGTTCACCTTTACTCAACTACTATGACAAAATCACGGAAGCATTAGAAGAAAAACAAAATACAGGTGTTGTATAGACAGAATTTGCAAAGGCATTCAACAAATGTGACCATGGACTTAACTTAACCTGTTAGGTTTTACTTACAACTGAAGTAAAGGCGTAAACTGAAGTAACGCGGCCTGGTCGACGACCGGGCCGCGGGGACGCTAAGCCCCGGAAGCACCTCAAGGTAACCTCAAGGTATGGAGTGATAGCCCATAAAATGAGATCAAAAGGAATAACGGGTAAAGTGTGGCGTTGGGTTTTAATTTTGTTTCAAATAGAATGCAAAGAGTCAATCAAGAAGATCAAGTGGAGTGACAATCTCTGTACCGCAGGGCACAGTCCTTGCACCACCGATGAAGCCTAGTTGATCACGATACCTGATCAACCAGGCTGTGATTCATACGTCAGGCTTCGAGTAGCCGCGTCCAACAGCCTCGTTGATTAGACCATCAACAAGGTCTGGTCAGTGACCGGGCCGCGGGGACCTTGACCCCAGGGAATCAACGCAAGGTAACTGCTCATTCTCATTGTTATCTCTGATACAGACGAAAATACTAATCACAGCTTCGTACCATCCTTTGCTGATACAAAAATCAGCATTAAAATTTGCTCTGTAGAAGACACTGAAAAACTACAAGCCGATAATAATAAAGTCTTCGATTGCGCAGCGGAAAATGACATTGTTTAATAGTGATAAGTTCCAGGTACTTAGGTATGGTGAATATGAGGAACTTAAACGAAATACAGGGATACAGGACACAGACTTAGTCATGAAAGGAAAACCCCATGTGAAAGATCTGGGACTTATGATGTCTGACGACCTGACATTAAGTGAACATAACCGAGTAAATATAGCGGCGACCAGGGGGAAAAATGATAGGATGGACTGCTGTAAAAATGATAGGATGGACGGTAACTGCTGTTACCTAGCAGTAAATAGGTACCTGGGAGTTAGTCAGCTGTCACGGGCTGCTTCCTAGGGGTGGAGGCCTGGCCGAGGACCGGGCCGCGGGGACACTAAAGCCCCGAAATCATCTCAAGATAACCTCAAGATATGGATTATGAGACCGTTCACATCCAGAGATCCCACAGCAGCGGTAATGTTGTTTATATCAGTGGTGTTCTCCCACCTCGGTACTCGCCCTGTGGGCCACGGGCCGCTCCAAGCAACAGTCTGTTGCTTGGAGCAAGTTATCACAAGTCAAGCCGGGCTTTAGGCTGGGCTTGAGGCGTAGAAGAACTTCCGGAACCTCTCCAGGTAATTCCAGATGCCATAATGAGTATACTGTGAGATTGGTCTATACCTGGAGCATACCTGGTGGGGGTTCGGGAGTTCTGCTACACCCCCTCCCACACCCTCCACACCCGGCCTGGGGCCAGCCTCGATTTGTGATAACTTGGTCCAACAGGCTGTTACTTGGAGCGGCCTGCAGGCCCACATAGCCACTACAGCCTGGTTGGTCTGGCCGTCTTGCAACAACCTGTCCAAGTGCCTCTTGAATACATCCACCTTCGTTCCGGCAATATTTCTAATGCTGGCGTGGAGGGTGTTGAAGAGCCGAGGACTCCTGATGTTCAGTGTTCTCTGGTTGTGGCGCCTCGTTCGATTCCCGCACGAGGCAGAAACAAATGGGCAAAAGTTTCTTTCACCCTGAATGCCCCTGTTAACTAGCAGTAAATAGGTACCTGGGAGTTAGTCAGCTGTCACGGGCTGCTTCCTGGGGGTGGAGGCCTGGTCGAGGACCGGGCCGCGGGGACACTAAAAAAGCCCCGAAATCATCTCAAGATAAATCATCTCAAGAACCTCTACTCCTCACTGGTTCTATTCTGCATTTCATTCCGTATTTTTCGTTCCAGTACGTAGTTATTCTACTGTGCAAATTTGGGACCTGACCCTCCAGTATAACAAAGTGCTTAAGGCTTTTCAAACAGACACTCCAAATAAAATGAGAATTACGATATTTTTTTTAATTTAGTTCAAAAGTGAGATTATTATGCAAGGAAGAATATTGTTTAACTGGGATTTGGTACCGACGTCGAATTGCGTACACCAACAGTTTGGCTGATCAGGCTACCATCCAAGCCTCAGTGTGGGACCTGGTCACGGGATGAGTGATACCCGTAAGAACAGCTATGGCCCTGATGACATGACCAGCCCCCCCCCCCCGGCGTCCACCTGGCGGGGAGTGGTGGAGCCGCTTGTCCCGTAGCGGCTCCACACCGGTGATTGTTTGTTGTTGTGGTTTTGTAATGATGTTAACGGCTACAGTTGTGTAGCAGATGTGGCACTTTACGCCGGGGACGAGCCCGCTGTCAGCGGCCATTGTCAGTGATTAAGAGGAAAGTGATGCCACTTGAGCGGCGACGAGGTGCTGCTGGCATCTGGCGGATGTTTGGCCCTGCTGGGGGTGTGGCCCTGCTGGGGGTGTGGCCCTGCTGGAGGTGTGGCCCTGCTGGGGGGGGTAGCCCTGCTGGGGGTAGCCCTGCTGGGGGGGTAGCCCTGCTGGGGGTGTGGCCCTGCTGGAGGTGTGGCCCTGCTGGAGGTGTGGCCCTGCTGGAGGTGTGGCCCTGCTGGAGGTGTGGCCCTGCTGGGGGTGGCCCTGCTGGGGGTGTGGCCCTGCTGGAGGTGTGGCCCTGCTGGGGGTGGCCCTGCTGGGGGGAGGGTAGCCCTGCTGGGGGTGGCCCTGCTGGGGGGGGGGTGGCCCTGCTGGGGGGGGGTGGCCCTGCTGGGGGTGGTGGCCCTGCTGGGGGTGGCCCTGCTGGGGGTGGCTCAACACTGGCCACTGGGGGTCTCGCCACGACCCTGGGGCCTGACAGCTTTGAGAGTGGACAGCGGTTCGGATTCGCACTCCTGAGGGTCTGGGTTCAATCCCCGGTGGAAGCGAAAACAAATGGACGGAGTTTTTTTTCACCCTGATGTCCCTGTTACCTAGCAGTAAATAAGTACCTGGGAGTTAGACAGCTGCTACGGGCTCCTGGGGGTGTACACAATAAGGAGGCCTGGTCGAGGACCGGGCCGCGGGAACGCAAAGCCCCGAAAACATCTCAAGATGACCCTTCGCTCCCGTCTTGATGGTGGCTCTTGCTGTTATCCCTGCCCATTAGTGCCACAGTTATCCCTGTCCATTAGTGCCACAGTTATCCCTGCCCATTAGTGCCACAGTTATCCCTGCCCATTAGTGCCACAGTTATTCCTGCCCATTAGTGCCACAGTTATCCCTGCCCATTAGTGCCACAGTTATCCCTGCCCATTAGTGCCACAGTTATCCCTGCCCATTAGTGCCACAGTCATCCCTGCCCATTAGTGCCACAGTTATCCCTGCCCATTAGTGCCAGATGGGGATTTTAGATCACAAACCTAACTCTTGACACAAACTCTAACCCTTCGTATAGCGTAGTATACACGCGGATATATCCAAGTATGTTGCCTTATCGACTTCCTTGCCTCTTGCCAGCCGATAGCGAGCTATCTTCCAGCCCCCACCTTAACCCCCATCTTCGAAGCCTGAATTAAGACCAAACAAGAGAACATACTCAGGGCAGAGTATACCTGGAACATACCTGTAGAGGGTTTCTTAAGTATTTCTTCCCGAGCCCGGCCTGGGGCGAGGCTCGACTTGGGATAGCTTGGTCCAACAGGCTGTTGCTTGGAACGGCCCGCAGGCCCACCACAACCCGGTTGGTCCGGCACTTCTTGTAGGAACTTGAATGTGTCTTGAATATATTCACCTTCGTTCCGGCAGTATTTCTACTGCTTGCTGGGAGGGTGTTGAACAACCACGGACGCCTTATGAACATTACCAACCCATCCTCCGAATTGACAGTACAGTTTAATACTAAGTGTAATAAGTACATTTTCTTACTGGCATACATAGTACATAATTGCACTTATGGGGCTGTTATATTTACCTCCCCGTTTATTCTCATTTTCTGTTAAGACACTCAGAATTTTAGGATGAAGTTTTCAAGTTTAATTCGCTATACGCAAGTTTTAAATATCAGGAATTTCTTTTTCAGTTTTCTTAAACAATAGAGATTTTATACAAAAGTTGAAAATATCCTGAGTTACTTTACAATTTATTGATATATTTTAGTTTTGTTTTATTAGTTTTATAAAACTGTAATATCAATATAGCTATAGGTTAAGTACTAATTGTAATTAAGCAGCAATAAAATGCTTATCTTCAAACTCTTAAGAAGGTTAGGTTAGGTCGTGGCTTTCTATTAAGCTTTTCAGGTAAACTCAAATATTCATAATATATTTTATAGTTCGGTTTAATACTAAGTGAAAATAAGTACAATTCCTGACTGCTGTGAATAGTACACAATTGCACTTACTTGTGCTGTTACATTTACCGCCCCATTTTTGGAGGACGGGGTGCAGACAGTGCTCTCTGGTTGTGCCTATGACACCTCTACTCCTCACTGGTTCTATTCTGCATTTCTTTCAGTATCTTTCGTTCCAGTATGTTGTTATTCTACTGTGCAATTTTGGGACATTTGTGTGTGTGTGTGTGTGTGTGTGTGTGTGTGTGTGTGTGTGTGTGTGTGTGTGTGTGTGTGTGTGTGTGTGTGTGTGTGTGTGTGTGTGTACTCACCTATATGTACTCACCTATATGTGCTTGCAGGATCGAGCATTGACTCTTGGATCCCGCCTTTCTAGCTATCGGTTGTTTACAGCAATGACTCCTGTCCCATTTCCCTATCATACCTAGTTTTAAAAGTATGAATAGTATTTGCTTCCACAACCTGTTCCCCAAGTGCATTCCATTTTTCTACTACTCTCACGCTAAAAGAAAACTTCCTAACATCTCTGTGACTCATCTGAGTTTCCAGTTTCCACCCATGTCCCCTCGTTCTGTTATTATTACGTGTGAACATTTGATCTATTTCCACTTTGTCAATTCCCCTGAGTATTTTATATGTCCCTATCATATCTCCTCTCTCCCTTCTTTTCTCTAGTGTCGTAAGGTTCAGTTCCTTCAGCCGCTCTTCATATCCCATCCCTCGTAGCTCTGGGACAAGCCTCGTCGCAAACCTCTGAACCTTCTCCAGTTTCTTTATGTGTTTCTTCAGGTGGGGGCTCCATGATGGCGCGGCATACTCTAAGACGGGTCTCACGTAGGCAGTGTAAAGCGCCCTAAAAGCTTCCTCATTTAGGTTTCTGAATGAAGTTCTAATTTTCGCCAGTGTAGAGTACGCTGCTGTCGTTATCCTATTTATATGTGCCTCAGGAGTTAGATTAGGTGTCACATCCACTCCCAGGTCTCTTTCTCGAATCGTTACAGGTAGGCTGTTCCCCTTCATTGTGTACTGTCCCTTTGGTCTCCTGTCACCTGATCCCATTTCCATAACTTTACATTTACTGGTGTTAAACTCCAGTAGCCATTTCTCTGACCATCTCTGCAGCCTGTTTAAGTCCTCTTGGAGGATCCTACAATCCTCGTCTGTCACAACTCTTCTCATTAATTTTGCGTCATCTGCAAACATCGACATGTATGATTCCACTCCTGTAAACATATCATTTACGTAAATTAGAAAGAGGATTGGTCCCAGCACCGATCCTTGAGGTACTCCACTTGTTACTGTTCGCCAGTCCGACTTTTCGCCCCTTACCATTACCCTCTGGCTCCTTCCTGTTAGGTAGTTCTTCACCCATACTAGGGCCTTTCCGCTTACTCCTGCCTGCCTCTCAAGTTTGTATAGCAGTCTCATGTGCGGTACCGTATCAAAGGCCTTTTGGCAGTCAAGAAATATGCAGTCTGCCCAGCCTTCTCTGTCCTGCCTTATCCTTGTTACTTTATCATAGAATTCTAAAAGGTTTGTTAGGCATGATTTCCCTGTCCAGAACCCATGTTGGTGCTTGTTTACAAACCCAATGCTCTCCAGGTGCTCAACAAGTCTTAGCCTAATTATTCTTTCAAGTATTTTGCAGGGGATGCTTGTCAGTGATACGGGTCTGTAGTTAAGTGCCTCCTCCCTATCCCCCTTTTTGAAAATCGGTACGACTTTGTGTGTGTGTGTGTGTGTGTGTGTACTCATCTAGTTGTGTTTGCGGGGGTTGAGCTCTGGCTCTTTGGTCCCGCCTCTCAACTGTCAATCAACTGGTGTATAGATTCCAATAGATGTGTGTGTGTGTGTGTAGGGGGGGGGGCGGGAGTGATGGAGGTGGGGGTGTTAGTGGCGGAGGAGTGTGGAGGGTGGCAGAGCTGGTGCCACTCTGTCCACACCATCACCGGTGTCACCCGACACACCTGTAACCGTGTCTGTACAGGATGCGTGCTCTCTACACACCTGTGTGTACACACACGACTGTGTACACACACGACTGTGTACACACGATGGTTACCATTGTAACTAAACGGTCACGGGACTGTACTGTTCTTCCTCGCCCCCTCTCCCGTCACCACACCCCCCTACCCCCCTCTCCCGTCACCCCGGCCCCCCCCTTCTTGCCCGTCACCACGCCCCCCATCCCCCCACCACGCCGCCCCCCTCCCCCCACCACGCGCCCCCCCCCCCTCCCCCACCACGCGCCCCCCCCTCCCCCACCACGCCCCCCCCCCTCACACCGACGTCACTTAATATTTAAAAATCATGCTGGGAGGGTGAAGAAAGTAAGTTTTATTTTGGACATAAATTGATCGAGATATAATAGTGAGGTGAACGTGGCTTTGGAACAGAGAAAAGCATCTCTGAGGTAACTTATTACGACAAAGTCAGGAGGCTGAATGCTGTTTGCGGGGGTTTTGTCACACAATAGCAGCTTAAGTAGGATTTTTTTTTACCTAACTTCTGATTTTTTTTTAAGTTAGAATTCTAACCTAAATTTTTTTTACCATATAGTTAATATTTCCGTAACAAAAGTTGCAACGTTCAAAGGGGGGGGGGGGGGGAATTGGACAGGTTTCTACAAAAAGTGATGGATGAACAGGGTTGTGATAGATTTGTGGCCATGCGGGTTGCTGGCAGCCACAGCCTTGTCCATCAGGTTCTTCCCAGAAACGCCGGATGGCGTCCGCCCGAACTGTGGGAGTGGAAAACCTCTCTAAATGTAGCGCCGTACTGGTCAGGCTATTGCCAGGGAAGCCTTGCTTCAAGCTGGGGGTTATTGTGGTAGAAACACTAGTAACCAGCCACAGGTAAACATGGGTTGTTATTGTTTAAGATTCGCTACCCGGAACAAAAAGTTCCAAGTAGCACGGGCTATGGTGAGCCCGTAGTGGATCTAAGCAATAGGTGTTTGTCACGTGCAGAGCTGATCGCCAGTCAGTGAACATTGATTATGGGTGTTCAAGATGAGAGTTAACGAGCTCACCCTCTTCACTACACCTTGTGGCTGGCTGTGTTGACGGGCCTGTTGGTGGCATGTACTGGCGGACAGTTTGCCGAGTGTGACGGAGAGCAACTTGGTGAATGAGGTTAAGAAGCCACGAGGGGAGAGGCTGGGAGGAAGGTGTTGAAGGCGAGGGTGGCGGGGGCGGCTGCTACAGTACGCTCCCGGCGGTGGCCTCCAGGCTCATGCAGGCTCCCCCAGGCTCCTGCAGGCTCCTGCAGGCTCCCCCAGGCTCCCCCAGGCTCTTGCAGGCTCCCCCAGGCTCCTGCAGGCTCCTGCAGGCTCCCCCAGGCTCCCCCAGGCTCCTGCAGGCTCCCCCAGGCTCCTACAGGCTCCTACAGGCTCCCCCAGGCTCCCGCAGGCTCTTGCAGGCTCCTGCAGGCTCCCCCAGGCTCCTACAGGCTCCTCCAGGCTCCCCCAGGCTCCCGCAGGCTCTTGCAGGCTCCTGCAGGCTCCCCCAGGCTCCCGCAGGCTCTTGCAGGCTCTTGCAGGCTCCTGCAGGCTCCCCCAGGCTCCCCCAGGCTCCCCCAGGCTCCCCCAGGCTCCCCCAGGCTCCTGCAGGCTCCCCCAGGCTCCTGCAGGCTCCCCCAGGCTCCTGCAGGCTCCCCCAGGCTCCTGCAGGCTCCCCCAGGCTCCCCCAGGCTCCTGCAGGCTCCCCCAGGCTCCCGCAGGCTCCCCCAGGCTCCCCCAGGCGGTCCCACTCTTACACACCAACTGCTCACGGCTACATGCGTTATGTTGAGATGATTGATTATCTTGAGATGATTTCGGGGCTTAGCGTCCCCATGGCCCGGTTCTCGACCAGGCCTCCTTTTTGTTAGCAGCCCGCAGCAGCTGTCTAACTCCCAGGTACCTATTTACTGCTAGGTAACAGGGACATTAGGGTGAAAGAAACTCTGCCTATTTGTTTCCGCCGGGGATCGAACCCGGGACTATGAATCCGAAGCGCTGTCCACTCAGCTGTCAGGCGTCCTGACACACATACACCTGCCTGACGGCTTTGGCTTTGTGTAATTCTGTGTTACACAAATTAATTGTGTGTCTGCGTCAGTTAGTCTGTGATGGCTGTTAGCGCCTCAATGAGCAAACTGATTTACATGAAAATTAAAGCAAGGCTTTACATGAACATCTGTAAAGACGTGATGTTGAGCCACATCAGTGAGACCAAGTGCGGCTCGTGATAGTTTAAAGTTTCCTGCCCGAAACGCTTTGCGTAATAATGGCTTTAGGCATTGTATGTACTAGCTCTTATCTATAAATCCATCAATGTTTTGTATCTCACCTTGTATGTATGTACTTTACCTGAATAAATATTTGATTTGATTTGAAAGTAAAACGTGTAAATTGACCAATACTGAACAGGCTAATTGGTTTTCAGGGGTTCACATTGGCTGTTATATTCATTGAATATCGGCATATACAGGTCAGTTAAAAGCCTCGAATCCCAATCACAGTTTCCGACCAGGGCTGTTCAGATGGTCTATCCAGATTGTTTAAGGTTATTTCCCGCTTCGCTAAGTTCATACAGCTGCAAATTAGTACTACAAGATCCTGGAGGAGCTGTCGGTTTTATTTTTAGACCAGAAGTGCTTGGAAGGTCAGGCTGAACTCTCACAAGTCAAGCCTGGCCTCGGGCCGGGCTTGGGGAGTAGAAGAACTCCCAGAACCCCATCAAGCAGGTATCAAGCAAGCAGGAGAGCATTCGTGGAGGATTCTCAGTCGTGTGTGAATTAAAGTTGTGCGGTGAAGGGCAGTTATGAAGGTCCGTCCTGTGTGGGTATTTTGAGGGAGGGAGATGAAGCCACAGTTAGTGTGGTGTCATAGCAAGCAGGAGCGGACCTCGACTAGTCTGGTGTGTGGAAGCAAGCAAGGGCGTGGTGCGAGGTCTGGTTCGGGTGTGGGAGGCGTGTAGGACAGCGTTGTGCTGGATCTGGGCCAGGTGTGTGGCTCCACACCTGCGCCAGGTGTGGAGCCGGATCTAACCAGATGTTGCTTATATGGGAAGAATTAATACAAATTTAGCATATCAACGTTATGGATAGGATGATGATTATATAAATGACATATTGAATTTTATTACAGAAAAAACCGGTGGGGCCCAACGCGGTGGCGCCGCCAGTAGACCGTCCCAGCCACACGCCCCGTTCGGTATCGGTTAGTTGACACACGTTGCTCTGAACTATCCTTGGCTTCCACACTGACACCCACACTAACACTGTTCAGTGCCGCTCCTGTGGCCTGCGCCCGGAGTCTGGAGTTGCCACACAAGAGCTGGAAGACGAGCCACAGTTCCTGTGGGGCCAAGAGTCTCTAGGAAAGCGTCGACTCTCCGCATTTAATGACTTTTAAAAACAAAACAAAAAACACTAAAATAGTGCAGGAAACTCGAGCTACAGACGTTTGCAATATTAAGGAAATCAACGAGAAATATTCTTTACCTGAAAAATATGAAACGTGCCGCTGATATGATAATATTAAAAGTTAAACGCACGTTATTAATGATTATATATTCAGGTTAGACGGACACTGCCGGCACGAGAAGAATGCCTCCCACCGTGAAGTACACATGCACGAGGAGGCCACTGAGAGCGGCCAGTGGAGTATACAGTGGTCACGACGCCAGTGTCGCAGTAACTGCACTTTTACCCAGAGCAAAGATGAGTTAGCAGCCACGAGAAATGTGTAGGACTGTAACGTTTTCATTGGTGGGCGGAGGTCCCCAGTGGCTGTGGTGGGCGGAGGTCCCCAGTGACTGTGGCGGGCCGAGGTCCCCAGTGGCTGTGGTGGGCCGAGGTCCCCAGTGACTGTGGCGGGCCGAGGTCCCCAGTGGCTGTGGTGGGCGGAGGTCCCCAGTGACTGTGGCGGGCCGAGGTCCCCAGTGGCTGTGGTGGGCCGAGGTCCCCAGTGACTGTGGCGGGCCGAGGTCCCCAGTGGCTGTGGCGGGCCGAGGTCCCCAGTGACTGTGGCAGGCCGAGGTCCCCAGTGGCTGTGGCGGGCCGAGGTCCCCAGTGGCTGTGGCGGGCCGAGGTCCCCAGTGGCTGTGGTGGGCCGAGGTCCCCAGTGGCTGTGGTGGGCGGAGGTCCCCAGTGGCTGTGGCGGGCCGAGGTCCCCAGTGGCTGTGGCGGGCCGAGGTCCCCAGTGGCTGTGGCGGGCCGAGGTCCCCAGTGGCTGTGGCGGGCCGAGGTCCCCAGTGACTGGCGGGCCGAGGTCTCCCGTCACCTGCTGGAGCCGACACAAGTCACGGCATAACACAGGATAATCTGCCTAAGTGCGTGCACTCCCTCCTGCAGTGGCTGCTGGTGGTGGTGGTGTCTGAAAAATCGGCAGTGCGGGAAAGTCCATTATGAGGAGAGTGTAACTCATGTCTGGAGAATTACTTACTCTCGGGTACTGGGGGCTGTTGATGTGCATATTGGTGGAGGGGAGGGAGGGAGGGTTTTTTTTTTTTTTTTTTTTTATTTTTTTTTTTTATTATTTTCTACCACAGACGTGGCCACACATTTACAATGCTAACCAGCATATATACATTTTCTTCTGTCCTCCATGGACAGGGTTAGAGAAGTGTTAAACATATAGTTCAAGGGTTTATTGAACACTCAACCACAGAAGGTGATTCGGTGCTTTTAAAATGCTAAGCTAACCTACATACGTAAATACAAAGATACACAGATTTACGTACGCCCTACATAAAGTATTAGATGTGTCTTTTACATAGTGTCATTAATGTACATTCACAAAGGTGAAATGTAATTCTGATCAGCTTCCATATTTGCTTTATACCCATACATATACATACACACACACACATACACATACATATATACACACATACATGCATTCACATACATTTGTCTCATTTACCCTGACAGGGTGAGGTAGCTGATAAAGAAACTAGTGTGCAATTAAGCACTTAATCACTGAAGGTGATGAAGGTGCTTTGAACCTGAGCTTGTAAGAGGGAGGGAGGGTGTGTACTCACCTAGTTGTGCTTGCGGGGGTTGAGCTTTGTCTCTTTGGTCCCGCCTCTCAACTGTCAATCAACTGGTATACAGATTCCCGAGCCTACTGGGCTTTTATCATATCTACATTTGAAACTGTGTTATGTAGTCAGCCTCCACCACATCACTTCCTAGTGCATTCCATTTACTAACTACTCTGACACTGTAATTTTTTTCTAATGTCTCTGTGACTCATCTGGGTAATAAGTTTCCACCTGTGTCCCCTTGTTCGTGTTCCACCCGTGCTGAAGAGTTTGTCTTTGTCCACCCTGTCAATTCCCCTGAGAACTTTGTAGGTGGTTATCATGTCTCTCCTTTCTCTTCTGTTTTCCAGGGACGTGAGGTTCAGCTCCTTCAGCCTTTCCTCGTAGCTCATACTTCTCAGTTCCGGGACAAGTCTGGTGGCATACTGCTGAATCTTCTCTAACTTTGTGTGTATATGTGTGTGTGTGTGTGTGTGTGTGTGTGTGTGTGTGTGTGTGTGTGTGTGTGTGTGTGTGTGTGTGTGTGTGTGTGTGTGTGTTTACTAGTTGTGTTTTTGCGGGGGTTGAGCTTTGCTCTTTCGGCCCGCCTCTCAACTGTCAATCAACTGTTTACTAACTACTTTTTTTTTTTTTGTTTTTTTTTCCCCACACCACACACACACACCCCAGGAAGCAGCCCGTGACAGCTGACTAACTCCCAGGTACCTATTTACTGCTAGGTAACAGGGGCACTTAGGGTGAAAGAAACTTTGCCCATTTGTTTCTGCCTCGTGCGGGAATCGAACCCGCGCCACAGAATTACGAGTCCTGCGCGCTATCCACCAGGCTACGAGGCCCGTGTGTGTGTGTGTGTGTGTGTGTGTGTGTGTGTGTGTGTGTGTGTGTGTGTGTGTGTGTGTGTGTGTGTGTGTGTACACAGTGATGAGTTGCAACACCTGGGTTCCGCCTCTTAACTATATGGAGTTTGATACAATGATTCCCAACCTTCTTCTCTGGATCTCTTTGCTCGTTCCACTTGCTCACTACTCTGTGGCTGACGTGTTGCTTCTCTATGTTCAGGGGCTCATCTCAGTAACTCGTGCCTTCTCCTTCCATTGCTAAAGTTCTATATAATACCGAGACCTTTTCTCGTGACATACCTGCTTGATGGGGTTCTGGGAGTTCTTCTACTCCCCAAGCCCGGCCCGAGGCCAGGCTTGACTTGTGAGAGTTTGGTCCACTAGGCTGTTGCTTGGAGCGGCCCGCAGGCCCACATACCCACCACAGCTCGGCTGATCCGGGCTGTGAGATAGTCTCTAGTCTCAAAGACTTATTCTCCAAACAACCTTGAAGCAGTTAAGACCTCTTTACCCTTCTCGTTTGTGTTGTTTAATGCAGAGACTCTCAACCATCCTGTTTCTTGTCATGTCTGCTTGTTAAACTATTGTCTTAGCTTCTGCTGTTTCTCTCACTTAAAAGAAGTTTTCGTGACTAACCCCGTGACTCGTCTGCGCCTCAAGTTCCCCCATTTAGGTCTTATCATAAATCACCTCCTCTACCTCCTCATCACAATCGACTTGAGAATGGTCCAGGACGGACCGAAACGTCGTCGTCTCTTCAACTTCTAGTGTGTGGTCTGGTCAACATACTTCAGCCACGTTATTGTGACTCATCGCCTGCATATCATAAATCATCTTGAACATATCTTGTTGATTATCTCTGTCTCCCGAGCTATGATCCAGTAAGTTCAGTAGAACTTCGGTTTCAACCCTTTTACCTTGTCGTAGCTCAGTGGATTAAGGCAGTGTCTGGGATGCTCCCGGACGCAGGTTCGAATCCTCGTCACGGCCCTTGTGGATTTGTTCATTTTATCTCTGTCTGTTTGCAAGAAGTTGTTAGATGCAGTTACCGCGCGTCTCGCAACAGTGACCGTGAGGGACTTCTGGGTTTAGGGTAGTTTCACTGACAGTTAAGCGGCGTAAACTACAACAACAACTACGTCAAGTGAGGCGCTTAGAGTGAGCACAGTGTGTAGATGTGCGTGTTGTTGTGCGGAAATAGGTACCTGGGTGTTAGTCAGCTGTCACGGGCTGCTTCCTGGGGGTGGAGGCCTGGTCAAGGACCGGGCCGCGGGGACACTAAAGCCCCGAAATCATCTCAAGATAACCTTCAAAATCATCTCAACATATACGTTGTCGTAGATGTCTCAAGCCGTCAGCATCTTCCTCTGCTCACTCAATATTTAGTGTTGATCGTTGAAAGGAAGCCACGTTGGGATGCGGTAATGTGATGTTTACAGCGCCTGTGTCACCTATTTTGATATAATGAAAATTACGGGTGACAATAGGCACATTGAGAGCCACCTTGAGGTTACCTTGAGGTGCTTCCGGGGCTTAGCGTCCTCGCGGCCCGGTCGTTGACCAGGCCTCCTGGTTGCTGGACTGATCATCCAGGCTGTTGGACGCGGCTGCTCGCAGCCTGACGTACGAGTCACAGCCTGGTTGATCAGGTAGCCAATACCAGGTCAGTTCCTGAACCCATCACGTGCCCCTCTAACCTTGTCCACCACCACCCTCACCATAAGTGTAGGTTGCGAAACAGATGGATTAAACTAAAACTGCCGTAATCGGTAACTTTCCTTAAGATATGAGGGAAATTACCAATTAATTCTTTAACTTGCCAAAGGGAAAATCGTCACGTTCTTTCAGACCGCACTTGAAGCGCTCCGTATAGTGTAGTACGAGTGTCAGATGTGCAGCGTCTGGCTGATCAGGTGCTGTGACCTACGAGCCTCAGGGGCCTCGTTAGCCTGGTGGATAGCGCGCAGGACTCGTAATTCTGTGGCGCGGGTTCGATTCCCGCACGAGGCAGAAACAAATGGGCAAAGTTTCTTTCACCCTAAGTGCCCCTGTTACCTAGCAGTAAATAGGTACCTGGGAGTTAGTCAGCTGTCACGGGCTGCTTCCTGGGGGTGTGTGTGTGTGTGGGGTGGGGGGAAAAAAAAGTAGTTAGTAAACAGTTGATTGACAGTTGAGAGGCGGGCCGAAAGAGCAAAGCTCAACCCCCGCAAAAACACAACTAGTAAACACAACTAGTAAACACAACTAGTAAACACAACTAGTAAACACGAGGGTGTGGCAGGTAATGAGCCAACCTGTCCTCTTAAAAAGAACGTCGCTTTTGGCCGTTTGCCATGTATGGCCAAATTTGGACGTAATTTGAAAATGAAAAAAATGAAAATAAATTTGGGATTTTTTTTTTCAACAACAGTAAGTTAAGGGTCCTCTGATAGGTTAGATGGGCGGGAAATTATCATAAAGTTTCAAAACGTTATGAAAAATGTTAATTTAAAGTGTCCTCTTATAACCTCTGTGCGTACGCCGGACGACTCAAATAGAAAACGGAACAGAACGTCACTTGTGAGTCGATTTCATTTCAAATTACGTCCAAATTTGGCCATAGTGCGCATATGAGCCAAAAGTGACGTTATTTTTAAGAGGACGGATTGAATGAGCCACGAGCCTCCCCCCTTCCCGCGCCTCGTATAGCATCGTCTGTGATCCTACAAGCCAGCAAGCAGGTGACCGCCGTGCTTGTCCCCTCGTCCTGGTATTACCACCCCACCGCCATAACCATTGGAGCGGGGCGGGAGAACGAACCAGCCACCTGGGGCAACGCTGCTTCTATCCCCATCCTTCTCCAGGGACGTTTATATATATAATGTTATTGTGATTTTCTCCTCTATTACTCGTGTCGTGTAAGGGAGGGGGAGTGAGAGTTCGTGTCCTCCCCTCCCTCCCTCCCCTACCCCTCCCCCACCCCTTCCTTTACGCTTGTCAACAAACACTTTGCTATAAGATTAGTAGGCGAGTTAGACCACCTTATGATAAATGATTTATTTAGTGACTTGTACAATAAATGGACTCTTCTGATGGTAGGGAGACGGACTCAACAGCTCAACTGTTGTTGTCTACGATGCGGTGAGCCAAACTTGTACACACGGACTCCCTCTAGTTGTGTGGCCAGTGACAGAAACGAAGGGGGGTCAAGCTGCGCGAATTTTACGTTTGATCACGGGGGATGATTTGTTGAACGTTGAGACGAGCGATCAGTTGAGGACCAGGCTGTATTGTGTGTGTGTGAAGGGTGTGGATAGATGGTTGGACTGGCGTGGGCATTGATTTGTGTGCTGTGATGCTGTGCAAGTGACGTCCCTGAACGTGTTGGTGTGGTGTTGACGGTCAGGACGACAGTGACGTACAGGTTGACAGTGACAGGTGTCACCCGGTGAGGACAGTGACGGGTGTCACCCAATAATGACACTTGACACATTAACATCCGCCTCTGGACACAAAAGGACCCGGCCACACCCTGGATGCACTCTGGACACTTGGATACATCCGGCGACGCACTTGGAGACCGGTTCGAGTGCGTAGCTGGTTCGAGGCCGCCCCTCCCATCCTGACACGGGAGCAACCATGCTGGACTGCGCCAAGTTGTTCTGTTGGACATGCACGGCGCTGGCCTCCACCTGCGACGTGTACGGCTACGTGGGTGAGTGCTGAGGCCGCGTGTCCTCTCCCGTCTTCCTCCTCCTCCTCCTCCTCCTCTTCATGCTCTAGTGAGGTCGGCTGGCTTCTAAACTATACTTTTTGTGTTAATCTGACGTGCTTAGGTTTTTTCTCATTGGTGAGAGGGACAGAGAGAGAGGGGGGGGGGGGGTTGGGCAGGCAGGCAGACACAGGGTAGTGAGTGGGTGGATGTGACACAGAGACAGACAGACGGAGGGACGGTCAGAAAGAGAGAGGGAGAAGTGGGGGGGGGGGCACGACGATCGCACAGAAAAAGTTAGCCCATTGAAAAGGTGAGGTGCAGTAGGTACGCTGAGAGGGAACTCTATCAACATCAGAGGCCCGAGACTTTTCAACTACTCTCTACACAGAAGGGCCGTCACTGGCCGACCTCTCACGGTGTTCAAGAGAGAGAGAGAGAGAGGATAAACACCTCCAAAGGCTACCGCATCAACCAGGCTGTGATTCATACGTCAGGTTGCGAGCAGCCGCCTTCAACAGTCTGGTTGACCAGACCATCAACCAGGACAGAGGTTATCTTGAGGTTATCTTGAGATGATTTCGGGGCTTTTAGTGTCCTCGAGGCCCGGTCCTCGACCAGGCCTCCAACCCCAGGAAGCAGCCCGTGACAGCTGACTAACACCCAGGTACCTATTTTACTGCTAGGTAACAGGGGCATAGGGTGAAAGAGAAACTCTGCCCATTGTTTCTCGCCGGCGCCTGGGATCGAACCCAGGACCACAGGATCACAAGTCCAGCGTGCTGTCCACTCGGCTTACCGGCTCCCAGAGAGGTCAGAGACCGGGCCATGAGGATGTGGATCTTCGGAATGGCCAAACGATTCGTTACACAAATTTCATTACGGGTTCACCATAGCCCGTGCTACATGGTCATTTCGTTCTGAGTAACTAAATCTAAAACAACGACAACAAGTTTCATAAGCACTGTCTTTAGAAACATGTGTAAGGAATCAGTTCAGGACCTTGTATACTACTTATGTCAGACCAATCCTGGAGTATGCAGCTCCAGCATGGAGTCCACACCTAGTTAAACTCAAGACAAAGTTAGAGAAGATTCAGAGGTATGCCACCAGACTAGTCCTAGAACTGAGAGGTATGAGCTACGAGGAAAGGCTACGGGAACTAAACCTCACGTTACCAGAAAGACAGAAGAGTAAATGGAGACATGATATCCACCTACAAAGTTATTATGGGAATTGACAGGGTGGACAAAGACAAACTATTTAGCATGGGTTGAACACGAACAAGGGGACACAGGTGGAAACTTAGTACCCAAATGAGCCACAGAGACGTTAGAAATAATGTTTTCAGTGTCAGAGTAGTTAACAAATGAAATCCATTAGGCAGTGATGTGGTGGAGGCAGACTCTATTCAGTTTCAAATGTAGATTTGATAGAGCCCAGTAGGCTCAAGAATCTCTACACCAGTTGATTGACGGTTGAGAGGCGGGACCAAAGAGCCAAAGCTCAACCCCCGCAATAACAACAGTCGAATGGGAAGTTTTCATGCTTGTAAACTGTTTAATAAATGTAACCAAAGCCGTCAAAGATTGAGGAAAGATGTACACGTTCGTAAGTGCTTGCGTAAGTGCTTTCGTGAATCTGGCCCCTGGTCTCTCTCAACACAAGCAGAAGCTAAGAACCCGCAGAGGCATGCCTCCGGACTAGTCAAAGAGACGAGAGGAATGAGATATAAGGAAAGACTAGACGAGTTAAGTCTCACGTTACAGCAAAAGATAAGACACATTGTAAGTGGACATGATCTCCACTTACAAAATACTGCGGGGAGTAAAGAGGGCAGACAAGGACGTACTATTTTAAATCGGCTGTAC
Organism: Procambarus clarkii; assembly: GCF_040958095.1. Lineage (NCBI taxonomy): Eukaryota > Metazoa > Arthropoda > Malacostraca > Decapoda > Cambaridae > Procambarus > Procambarus clarkii. Next base: position 11,441,691 of record NC_091188.1, on the reverse strand, counting down.
AGGAACGAGGCTGTATTGTATGATGATGATAATAAGTTTTTTGTTTTCTGTAATAAATACATTTGAATTCATGTAACTTATTAATTATTTAATTTAGCATCTACATGAAAGCAGAATGAGATAAAAACAAATAAACCAAATAATTAAATATATTTAAAATGAACTCAATTTAACTTTCTCTTCACCTTCTTCCTCTCTGCTTCCTTTCCCTTCCTCTCCCCTTCCTCTCCCCTTCCTCTCCCCTTCCTCTTCCCTTCCTTCCCCTCCACCTTCTTCCCCTTCCTCCCCACCACCTTCCCCTCCAACCTCTCCCCGCGGGTGTGAGAGTGCGTCCGTCCGTCAAGAGATGGCGCTGTTCTACCGGTATCGCGTCACAGGTTCCGTGTGCGCACATTCTTCTCTAATATGACGAGAAGAGCCTCTGGGGTGTTGTTCTCTGGCCGGGTATTGAGAGCCACACTCCCTGTAAACTATGGCCTGTGATTCAGTAATAAACATTACCAAAGTTTGGGTTCTTGACGCCTTTAGAAAGTTGATACAAGTTGGGCTTCTGGCTTCATTAATTAAAATGTTGAAGAGTTTTGCTTTTTACTCGGTTAAGACGTCACTAGACTCCCGCACGAGACGACTTCAAAATTTGTTACCTCAGTAATGCAACAAATTTTTTTTAGCAAACTCTTGCTTCGACAAAATCATTGGCACTTGTGCTCTTGCCTGGACAGAAACATTGGCACTTGTGTTCTTGCCTGGACAGAAACATTGGCACTTGTGTTCTTGCCTGGACAAAAACATTGGCACTTGTGCTCTTGCCTGGACAGAAACATTGGCACTTGTGCTCTTGCCTGGACAGAAACATTGGCACTTGTGTTCTTGCCTGGACAGAAACATTGGCACTTGTGTTCTTGCCTGGACAGAAACATTGGCACTTGTGTTCTTGCCTGGACAGAAACATTGGCACTTGTGCTCTTGCCTGGACAGAAACATTGGCACTTGTGCTCTTGCCTGGACAAAAACATTGGCACTTGTGTTCTTGCCTAGACAAAAACATTGGCACTTGTGTTCTTGCCTGGACAAAAACATTGGCACTTGTGCTCTTGCCTGGACAGAAACATTGGCACTTGTGCTCTTGCCTGGACAAAAACATTGGCACTTGTGCTCTTGCCTGGACAAAAACATTGCTACTTGAGCTCTTGCCTGGACAAAAACATTGCTACTTATGTTCTTGCCTAGACAAAAACATTGCTACTTATGTTCTTGCCTAGACAAAAACATTGCTACTTATGTTCTTGCCTAGACAAAAACATTGCTACTTATGTTCTTGCCTAGACAAAAACATTGCTACTTATGTTCTTGCCTAGACAAAAACATTGCTACTTATGTTCTTGCCTAGACAAAAACATTGCTACTTATGTTCTTGCCTCGACAAAAACATTGCTACTTATGTTCTTGCCTAGACAAAAACATTGCTACTTGTGCTCTTGCCTCGACAAAAACATTGCTACTTATGTTCTTGCCTAGACAAAAACATTGCTACTTATGTTCTTGCCTCGACAAAAACATTATTGACATGATACAATTTTTTAAATATAAAGGCTACTGCATCATAAAGATACATAGAGATACATGTAATGTGGTGTTTCTTTAATTGAATGTACAAGGAGGGAGGGAAGAGAGGGAGGGAGGGGTGAATGGCCAGGAGAAAGCGCCAAGCCATTACGACTATATAGCACTGGGAAGGGGTCAGGATAAGGATTTAGGATGGGACGGAGGAAAGGAATGGTGAAGGGAGGTACTCACCTAATTGTGCTTGCGGGGGTGAAGCTTTGGCTCTTTGGTCCCGCCTCTCAACTGTCAATCAACTGGTGTACAGATTCCTGAGTGGTGTGAGTGTGAGAGAATGAATGAAACAGCAGAGGGGGGGGGGGGTGGAAGAGAAATAATTGAGGCAAGGAGGAGCCAGGTCGGCCGAGCGGACAGCATACTGGACTTGTGATCCTGTGGTCTCGGGTTCTATCCCGGGCGCCGGCGAGAAACAATGGGCAGAGTTTCTTTCACCCTATGCCCCTGTTACCTAGCAGTAAAATAGGTACCTGGGTGTTAGTCAGCTGTCACGGGCTGCTTCCTGGGAGTGGAGGCCTGGTCGAGGACCGGGCCGCGGGGACACTAAAGCCCCGAAATCATCTCAAGATAACCTGGTAGGGGGCGGGAGGACGTGGGAGATTTAATTGATATTCTCAGATTAGACTAAATTGTAATTAATGTTGTCAATAAAGATGCTAATAATTAAAGAGGGAGGATGTGCGTGAGTGTGGTCAGCTGGCCGCCGCCTCCTGCACCTGTCTCGCTGCCACTGGTTTATTATTATTATTATTATTATTATTATTATTATTATTATTATTATTATTATTATTATTATTATTTTTCTACCACAGACGTGGCCACACATTTACAATGCTAACCAGCATATATACATTTTCTTCTGTCCTCCATGGACAGGGTGAGAGATGTGTTAAACATATAGTTCAGGGATTTATTGAACACTCAACGTGGAGGGGACGGGTCCGGGGGAGAGAGGTGCTGGGGTAGAGCACACAGACTGTTCTTGGGAAAAGGGGATTCAAGAGGTCCTGGGGAAATGGATTGAAAGGGTGTTAGGGGAAGAGATTTTTTAAGACAGTGTTTATGTACTATCATTCTTATCCAACTTACAGTTGTTGTTGTTGTTATAGATTCAGCTACTCGGAACAAGTTCCATGTAGCACGGGCTATGGTGAGCCCGTAGTGGACTTACCTGGCACAGGAGCGGGGCTGTGTGAGACTCCAACTTAAACTTACACTGCCTTACTTATACTTAAGTTACCGACCTGTAGACTAAGACAGAACTCCCGCCTAAGGCAACACTTGCTGGCCCAGGCAACAACGACCTTAACACTTCGCCTCGCCACCTCCCACATAATATATATAAAGCATAAACCCGCCACGTAACAGGGAAAAAGTAGGAAACCCCACCTCCATTTAAAACTTTGACCCAAATACCAGAGTAACAAGGTTATCGCGAATAACCGAACTGAATACGGGCTCACCATAGCCCGTGCTACATGGACATTTTTGCCCCGAGGGGCGAGTGTATTGGGCAGCGCCACTCATCTTGTGAGTGGACATACCGCCATAGCAGCATGTACAGTGGACATACCGCCATAGCAGCATGTACAGTGGACATACCGCCATAGCAGCATGTACAGTGGACATACCGCCATAGCAGCATGTACAGTGGACATACCGCCATAGCAGCATGTACAGTGGACATACCGCCATAGCAGCATGTACAGTGGACACACCGCCATAGCAGCATGTACAGTGGACACACCGCCATAGCAGCATGTACAGTGGACACACCGCCATAGCAGCATGTACAGTGGACACACCGCCATAGCAGCATGTACAGTGGACACTACCGCCATAGCAGCATGTACAGTGGACATACCGCCATAGCAGCATGTACAGTGGACACACCGCCATAGCAGCATGTACAGTGGACACACCGCCATAGCAGCATGTACAGTGGACACACCGCCATAGCAGCATGTACAGTGGACATACCGCCATAGCAGCATGTACAGTGGACACACCGCCATAGCAGCATGTACAGTGGACACACCGCCATAGCAGCATGTACAGTGGACATACCGCCATAGCAGCATGTACAGTGGACACACCGCCATAGCAGCATGCACAACACTCCCCAATAGGAAGAAAACCCGCAGGGTTGTTCATCCTGTAGCGGCTCCACTCTTGGCTCCTGCTCTCTCCGGGTTGCTTTTCCTCCAACACGATTTGGAGTCGCTTATGATGGCGGCTTAACTGTCAAGGTGGAGGCTTAACTGTCAAGGTGGAGGCTTAACTGTCAAGGTGGAGGCTTAACTGTCAAGGTGGAGGCTTAACTGTCAAGGTGGAGGCTTAACTGTCAAGGTGGAGAGGTGCGAGTATGAGCACATGTGGGGGAGGACGGGGGTGGGGATCACATGCACACTATGGGGGAGCAGGTGTGTGGGCGTGGCGCATGTGTGTGTGTGTGTGTGTGTTAGTGGAAGTGGGTTAGTGGGGCAAGGGGGAGCACACGCCACGCACTCATCGAGTTGAGTGAGTGATTTGCGAGAGAGTTGTGAGCGAGTTTTGAAAAGAGAGTGGTTTATGAGAGTTGTTGGTGGGTGGTGGTGGGGGGGGGGGGTCAAGGTGGTGGGCCGAGGCTGCCTCCAACACCACGGTGGTCCGAGGCTGCCTCCAACACCACGGTGGTCCGAGGCTGCCTCCAACACCACGGTGGGCCGAGGCTGCCTTCAACACCACAGTAGGGGCCGAGGCTGCCTCCAACACCACAGTGGGGGCCGAGGCTGCCTCCAACACCACAGTGGGGGCCGAGGCTGCCTCCAACACCACAGTGGGGGCCGAGGCTGCCTCGACCCCCCCCCATCCAAAACGACACACACACTCCCCTTCCATCTTCCCTTTCTCTTACAATCTAAAGTCGTCATAATCATCATTTTTTTTCTTCCCAATCATACATCCTTTAGGCTTCTACCATGACTGTTACCATTGTCTTAGATTTTCTGGCTGGTTTTCACCTCTCCTACGTCATCATCTCGGAGTTTCCCCTCAGCCGTGACTCGGCCATTTCCTCCGCCGTCTCTAGCAACTGTTTGTTTGTTTGGTTTTGCGCGCCAGATGAATGGTGTGTGTGGAGGAGAACCAGAGACGGAGTATGTTTACCTGTGTGGGGATCTTCAGGTGAGCGTGGAGCTCTGAGACAACGGTGGAGGTGTCTTAACGTTGTGTAGGTGCTGTGACAGGTCTTCCTGTCTCTCTCTCTCTCTCACATACACTTCCACACGTGGCTGTAAATCAAGTTGAGGAAACAGTGTGAGGGGGGTTTTGCCTCACTATATGTCTACCGTCTGCCTTTCTCGTCTCCGCCAGCTTGGAGAGGCAACTCTCGCTCCTGTGGGGGAGGTGCACACTGCCCCCTCTCTCTCTCTCTCCTCCCCCGCGCCACCAATCAATGAAGTGGCATCATGTTTAGTGTAGAAAGTTGTGCCATCATCAGCTGGTGGTGGTGGGGAACTTCCCTCGTTACCCCCTCTCACTGTTAAAGTGCAGGGAAAGTTTCTGTAGTGGGGAAGTGTTTGAGGATAGTGTGGCTTGAGTGATTATTGTAGCCTCGTTATTGGTCTGTGATACACGTGCGTGCGTGCGTGCGTGTGTGTGTGTGTGTGTGTGTGTGTGTGTGTGCGTGCGTGTGTGCGTGCGTGCGTGCGTGCGTGCGTGTGTGTGTGTGTGTGTGTGTGTGTGTGTGTGCGTGCGTGCTGTGTGTGTGTGTGTGCTTGCGTGCGTGTGTGCGCGCGTGTGTGTGCTTGCGTGCGTGTGTGTGTGTGTGTGTGCTTGCGTGCGTGTGTGTGTGTGTGTGTGTGTGTGTGTGTGTGTGTGTGTGTGTGTGTGTGTGTGTGTGTGTGTGTGTGTGTGTGCGCGCGCGTGTGTGTGTGTGTGTGTGCGCGCGTGTGTGTGCTTGCGTGCGTGTGTGTTTGTTTTGCTTCCCTGTCTACTCTGCCAGATTTCTCTTAAATTATTTTATGGTGTGATTGATATGCCAGACTGCGAGCACCGGCGTCTAACAGCCTGGTTGACCAGACCACTAACTAGGAGGCCAGGTCTGAGATGCGAAGGGGGTGGTGGGGGGGGGGGCATTGATTCCCGGAGCCAGCAACGTGTATGTATCCCGTCCCTTGTTTAGTATATGGTCAGGTCCAGTTCCCCCAGTTTTGTTTTTACTTTACAGTTCACTCCCACCTTGTCGTACATCTTTAGTATGTTTCTAGTTTTGGTGTGTAGTTAACTGTTTAATAAATGTAACCAAAACCGCCAAAGATGAGAAAAGCTGTACAACGTTCGTAAGTGCTTGCGTAACTGCTTCGTGAATCTGACCCCTGGTGGCTTACCTTGAAACTTTTCCCAGCTTCGTTTTTTTTATTTACCGAGATTAAAACTTCGCATCGGCGCCGCATCTTCGGGAGTTAGTCTGATATACGTGGGATACGAGGTCCTGAATTATTCCCTGTTCACATTTCTAAAGGTGACCAACATTTCTATTTCTATTCTATTTCTGAATAGTTTCTATTTCTGAATTTCTGAATTCTATTTCTGACATTTCTATTCGTGGCCAACCTTGCATGCACCACTGATGATATCTCTTTGAAATAACTATAATAATAATTGAAATCAGGCAAATTAGATACTTGTATTAATATCTAGAAGCGTTGGTAGTAAGGGTAGGGTATTATCAGGGAAAAGCGCCGAGCCATTACGACTATATAGCACTTGGAAGAGGTCAGGATAAGGATTTGCGATGGGACTTGGGGGGGGGGGGGGGGGAGGAACGGTGCCCAACCACTTGGTGGACGGTTGGGGATTGAACGCCGACCTGCATGAAGCGAGACTGTCGCCCTACCGTCCAATCCAAGTGGTTGGGAGACTTAAGTTTTAGACACCGTACAGCGGAGGACGCCAAATATAATTCCTTAACTTGGATAACTCCCTTATGAAAACATGATTTACATGCTCTAGAAAGGCCAAGAGTTAAAGGCGATGTGGTTGAAGTATATAAACGGACGAAAGGGTATACCAGAGTGGATATGAACGTGGTGGTAAATATATAAACACGGTAGAATGCGACATAATACACGGGAGAGACATCTCCCGTCACGCAGGGTGCAGTCGCACCTCCACAGATCTCCAGTATCATCTATTGATACTGGTAATGGCTCAAAAGGGCCACCACTTACGGGCTATTCATGCCCGTGCCACGTTTTGGGTGGCTTAATCTTCATCAATCAATCAATCGACATAATAGATACAAATGGGATAAGTTTAGATAATGAGAAGACCTTGGATGATGATGATATTATAGATTCGCTACTCGGAACAAGTTCCAAGTAGTACGGGCTATGGTGAGCCCGTAACTTACCCGGCACAGGAGCGGTGCTCGATGAAGACCTTGGAATATATGGACTTTTAAGTAGGGTTGCAGACCTGTGGAATAAGTTTCCGGTTAATACAATAATACAATAGGTGTGGGATCGTTGTAATAATACACCTTACACTTGTATCGAAGTTCAGCCCCAAGGTCGAACTGTTGACCCTTTCCCAGGGGATGCCGCCCTACAGCCGTTGGCTGCTAGGTGTACTGAGGCATTAGGTGACTGGAAACATGCCCAACCACTTTCGGCGCCGCCTCCGCCGAGTTGATGAGACGGCCGCGACGCGCGGGCTCACCTGGGAAGGGGGGGGTGTATTGAGTCGAGATGTGACCTGTTTGATGGAAGGTGCAGGTGAGCCAGACCTAGCGAGGGGGAGGGGGAGGCAGCCTCCTGAATGACGCCACCGACAATGACAACCCTACACGGACGACAAGGAAGGTCAAAGTGTGTGTGTGTGTGTGTGTGTGTGTGTGTGTGTGTGTGTGTGTGTGTGTGTGTGTGTGTGTGTGTGTGTGTGTGTGTGTGTGTGTTTACTAGTTGTGTTTTTACGGGGGTTGAGCTTTGCTCTTTCGGCCCGCCTCTCAACTGTCAATCAACTGTTTACTAACTACTATTTTTTTTTTTTTTTTTTTTTTTCTCTCTCCACACCACACACACACACACCCCAGGAAGCAGCCCGTGACAGCTGACTAACTCCCAGGTACCTATTTACTGCTAGGTAACAGGGGCATTCAGGGTGAAAGAAACTTTGCCCATTTGTTTCTGCCTCGTGCGGGAATCGAACCCGCGCCACAGAATTACGAATCCTGCGCGCTATCCACCAAGCTGCGAGGCAGACACTACTCACCTAGTTGTGTCTGCAGGATCGAGCATTGACTCTTGGATCCCGCCTTTCGAGCATCGGTTGTTTACAGCAATGACTGTGGTCATATTTCCCTATCATACCTGATTTTAAAATTATGAATAGTATTTGCTTCCACAACCTGTTCCTTTTTCCATTTTCCCACTACTCTCACACTAAAAGAAAACTTCCTAACATCCCTGTGACTCATCTGAGTTTCCAGTTTCCACCCATGTCTCCTCGTTCTGTTATTATTACGTGTGGACGTTTCGTCTATGTCCACTCTGTCAATCCCCCTGAGTATTTTATACGTTCCTATGATGTCCCCCCTCTCCCATCTTCTTTCTAGTGTCGTAAGGCACAGTTCCCTCAGGCGCTCCTCGTAACTCTGGGACGAGTCTCGTTGCAAACCTCTGAACCTTTTCCAGTTTCCTTATGTGTGCGTGTGTGTGTACTCACCTATTTGTGCTTGCGGGGGTTGAGCTTTGGCTCTTTGGTCCCGCCTCTCAACTGTCAATCAACTGGTGTACAGGTTGAATGGACATGGCGCACACGCAACCAGTGTTGCGCGCACACACGCGCAACCTCTGTACTCACCTAATTGTGCTTGCGGGGGTTGAGCTTTGGCTCTTTGGTCCCGCCTCTCAACCGTCAATCAACTGGTGTACAGATTCCTGAGCCTACTGGGCTCTATCATATCTACATTTGAAACTGTGTAATGGAGTCAGCCTCCACCACATCACTTCCTAGTGCATTCCATTTACTAACTACTCTGACACTGAAAAAGTTCTTTCTAATGTCTCTGTGGCTCATTTGGGTACTCAGTTTCCACCTGTGTCCCCTTGTTCGCGTCCCTCCAGTGTTGAATAGTTTATCCTTGTTTACCTGGTCAATTCCCCAGAGGATTTTGTAGGTTGTGATCATGTCCCCTCTTACTCTTCTGTCTTCCAGTGTCGTAAGGTGCATTTCCCGCAGCCTTTCCTTATAACTCATGCCTCTTAGTTCTGGGACTAGTCTAGTAGCATACCTTTGGACTTTTTCCAGCTTCGTCTTGTGCTTGACAAGGTACGGGTTCCATGCTGGGGCCGCATACTCCAGGATTGGTCTTACATATGTGGTGTACAAGATTCTGAATGATTCCTTACACAGGTTCCTGAACGCCGTTCTGAACTGTGTACTCTGTCTGTGTGTCTCAACTCTTGTGTGTGTGTGTGTGTGTGTGTGTGTGTGTGTGTGTGTGTGTGTGTGTGTGTGTGTGTGTGTGTGTGTGTGTGTGTGTGTGTGGGGCATATCATTCTGGGGGTCATGCTCGCTGACCTCAGCCTGTTGTGTATGTAGCCTTATCGACGACATTCCATATCTGGTTAAAATTTGTTTCATGCTCGTTTCCTTTTAACCTTTGACCTTGAGTTCAATTACTTAGAAAGAGCCGTAACTTGCACAATCTCGCTAAAACCTTTCCATTTGCATCCCTGGTGCAAGAAAGGTCGTGGGTGGCTCCTTCACTCCCCCCCCCATACTCTCTACTTCGACCTTTCGGTTTAAGGTAACTTGACAAAACTCTACCAGGCTTGCCAAGGGGGAATGGTGCAGGTGTTTTAATTACTTCACATTTTGCACCATGAAATGTCCAAACTGATCATCAAACTACTTGAAACACATCGTGCACACTCTTTGTTAATAATTAGAGTCAGATACGCGAATAATATAAACATGCTTGAGCAAGCCATCAACAGGAGCCCTGGTCAGAGACAGGGCCGCGGAGAGTTGATCCTCGTAACCACCACAAGTCCTCTCTCTATTCGTGCAAGAAACCTGCCCACACAGGGCTCTGGGTCCAACTATCACCACACTAACAGTCAAACGCCGGCTAATCATACGCTTGCTGTTTTTTTTTTTTTTTTTTTTTCAAACCTCAATCCATTCAGTGTCAACCCCTACCCACCAACATTCCCACAACTCATAATATATTTTGTGATAAGAATGATGCTTGGTACATGACATCCAACGAAGAGAAGAGTTGCTATAGCCTCAGCCAGTCACAGCCATAGCCTCAGCCAGTCATAGCCATAGCCTTGACCATAGATAGCCTCAGCCAGTCACAGCCATAGCCTTGACCATAGATAGCCTCAGCCAGTCACAGCCTCGCCCATAGCCTCGGTCAGTCATAGCCATAGCCTCAGTCTAGGCCATAGCCTCAGTCTAGGCCATAGCCTCAGTCTAGGCCATAGCCTCAGCCTAGGCCATAGCCTCAGCCTAGGCCATAGCCTCAGCCATAGCCTCAGCCTCACTCATAGCCTTAGCCTCACTCATAGCCTTAGCCTCAGCCATAGCCTCGGCCATAGCCTCAGCCAGTCATAGCCTTAGCCTCAGTCATAGTCTTAGCCTCAGTCATAGCTTCAGCCATAGTCTCAGCCTCAGCCATAGTCTCAGCCTCAGCCATAGTCTCAGCCTCAGCCATAGCCTCAGCCAGTCATAGCCACAATAGGAGGAATACGGTACGAAACTCAGAGACCTACTACTTTTCAACTTCCACCAAAAAATATACTGTATATTGCCTTAACAAAAATAGAAACTTTCAAGAATCATTTGCGCAAATTCTTACAGGAAATGCCTGGTCCATCGAGCTGAAAAAGATATATGGGGGTGTGGTTGACTTTTAACAACAGCTTTAACAATCAAATTATCAGACAACGCTAATCCCGACAGAGCCTGGAAAGTAGAACAACTCTCGAAACCGAATACAGGGTAAACTACAAGTAGGAACCAGCTGAACAGGTTAATTCGAACAGCAATCGAAAAATATATCATTTATTGATATACATCATTTAGGTCTCTGTACTCTTTACAGTTTTTAACAGAAGCGTGAGGAATATAATGCCCGAAACGCTTTGCGTAATAGTGGCTTTAGGCATTGTATGTACTAGCTATACCTATAAGTTAAACAATCCTTGTAAATATTTATTGTATGTATGTACCTTACCTAAATAAAATTGTATTGTATTGTATTGTATTGTATTGTATAATAGGGGTCGGGCAGTTTTTTTTTATTATTATTATTTTCTACCACAGACGTGGCCACACATTTACAATGCTAACCAGCATATATACATTTTCTTCTGTCCTCCATGGACAGGGTGAAAGATTTGTCAAACATACAGTTCAGAGATTTATTGAACAACTACAGAAGGTGATCGTAGTGCTTTTAAAATGTTAGGCTCAGCTACATACGTAAATACATAGGGGGCGCCACACGCTGCATCTGCTGAAGCCGGTAATCTGCAGGGAACCACTGATGTAGAAGTCACGTCACCTTTATCTCAAGAGTGAGATGAAGGCAGCATTGTTCTCAATCACATCCAGATTGTTGACCGTCCCTCAGAGAATCATAATCATCTCTGGTGAGATCAACTTGGGGGTAGAAATAGCCTAAGCTACTCTATCCCTTTAAGATGTATTTCTTTCTTGTCTCAATAAACATATTTGAACTTTGAACTTGAGATCAACTTACCAAGTATCTGCAGCGTCGCCAGACGAGTTTTGTGACCTTTTTGTGTAGCCAGTGATCACTTAACAAGGCCACGAAATGCTATATTGATTTTCTTAGGTTATTAATGTGCCTTAATATCGAATGGGGTTGAATTGGAGCCGACATTTGCTGGGCATCACGGTGGGGACTACCGGACTATATGGCAAATAGAGGCTTGTGCCCCTCTAAGGTTGAATAGTTGAAAGAACAAAAAAAAAACTTTAGAAATTAGCTATAGAGTTGGTTGATGAGTGCAACTGTCTGTTATCACTGTGACTGAGTGAGGTTTGTATGAAACGTGACTTATGTGGGAATAAGACACTTGCCATAGCAAGTTACTGTACCTGTTATAACTTCTAGAGAGTTGTGTAATTCGTGACGCCACCTGCAATAGAGGGAGGTGAAAGCGCTGTTCCTTCCGGGAGAGGACTGGGCAAGGCCATTTATGCCTGAATTTACCCGAGGGCTGCTCTGGTGGCCTTGACGAGGACAGGAAGCTGTCGGCTTTGTCAGACGTCCCCGATTTGTTTTATAATTTTATTGAGATGGATTTTGAAATTCAACAGTGTTTTGACATTTATGGCTTCAGGGGGTAAGCGGTTCCGCCCTGCTATAGATGATTACATAGTACATAATGCCCTGCTATAGATGATTACATAGTACATAATGCCCTGCTATAGATGATTACATAGTACATAATGCCCTGCTATAGATGATTACATAGTACATAATGGCTGCTATAGATGATTACATAGTACATAATGCCCTGTTATAGATGATTACATAGTACATAATGCCCTGCTATAGATGATTACATAGTACATAATGCCTGCTATAGATGATTACATAGTACAGTACATAATACCCTGCTATAGATGATTACATAGTACATAATGCCCTGCTATAAATTGTTACTGCATAATGCTCAGCTGTAAGTGTTTGCTTAATCAAATTAACTTGTAAATTTGTCCTATTTATTGTAAAACTATGCATGTCCTCTTCCTGTAGACCTAAAAGGCATGTGGGCTATAGCATTTTCTGTGATCCTAATCATAGCAATTGATTTTCTGTAGTACATATGCCTCTGGTTACTGTGGCCTCTTAAGTTATGATGGCTATGAAGTTGGAGATCATTTATAATTTTGTTTAATGAAGTATGGATGAATCATGATAAAGTTTTTAAGAGAAATAACTGTATGTTGAGTGCGCCAGTGTACTCACCTAGTTGTACTCGCCTAGTTGTGCTTGCGGGGGTTGAGCTTTGGCTCTTTGAACCCGCCTCTCAACTGTAGATGTGTGTGTAATTGCCTAAGTGTAGTTACAGGATGAGGGCTACACTTTCCTGTCTTCCCAATACTCTTTGTCGTATAACGCTTTAAAACTACTGACAGTTTTGGCCTCCACCACATTTTCACTTAGCTTGTTCCAACCGTCAACCACTCTGTTTGCAAAAGAAAGTTTTCTAATATTTTTTTCGGCACCTTTGTTTCCTTAGCATGAATCTGTGTCCTCTTGTTCATGAAGTTGCTGGTTTCAGGAATTCCTTTTGGTCAATTTGGTCGATTCCTGTTAGTATTTTGTAAGTGGTGATCATATCTCCTCATTTTCTTCTATCTTTTAGTTTTGGCATATTTAACGCCTCCAGTCTCTCCTTGTAACTCTTGTTTTTCAGATCCGGAAGCTATTTTGTAGCATGCCATTGCATCTTTTCCAGTTTATTTATGTGCTTCTTGAGATTTGGCCACCATACAACTGCTGCATATTCCAATTTTGGTCTCAAAAAAGTCATGAACAGTTTCTTTAGTATTTCACCATCCATATACAGTAATTAAAAGCAAGTCTGAGTTGGAAAGTGACGCATACACTCCTCTCACAATGTTCTGTGTGGTTCCTCTGGCGACAACTTACTATCCAAAACCAGCCCTAGGTCTCATTCTTTATTAGAATTCTGTAATTCCTCTCCACATACAGTAATTTGTAAGTTGTGTGTGGCCTATTTTCTCCGAATCTACATTCCATAACATGGCATAATCTGTAATAATTCATAATTCTCGAAATCCATTCTATCATTTTTCTGGCTGACGCCAGAAAGATGATAGGACGGATTACGAGAACTTTCAAATCTTAGGGATCCCATCACAGTGGTTGTACTCTTCAAATCACTTATGCTGTCCTGTCTTGAATACTGCTCAGTACTCATTTCCCTCCTTCAGAACAGGAGAAATTGCTGAAATAGAGGGATTACAGAGAACATAAACGGCATACATAGACGCTATAATGCACCTAAAGTATTGGGGGCAGTATCTCAAAGATCTCCAAATGTACTCACTAGAAAGGAGATGAGAGAGATATCAAATAATATACGTGTGGAAAATACTGGAGGGCCAGGTGCAGATTATGTATATTGATACAGACTAACAAACTATAATACAGACTATAATATGCATTCTATACAGACTATAATATATGTATTCAAAGATTCCAATTTCAAATTTTTTTCATTTTAATGTATTATCCACACAGGCTAGAAGAGTTACTGTATTCCCAAATTTTTTTATCTTGGTGGAACCCCAGAGATATTCTTAAATATATTAAGCAACACTCAACCTATGTAAATGTACATGATATATAAATAAAGTAAATAAAATAAATAAATACCGGTAAATAAATAAATAAATGTTCAGTACTGTGTATGCTTTGTTTGCAGTTACAGTATATATTCTCACAAATTCTAACTAAATTCTATTTGTTCTTTTCAGGCAAGCCATCCACAAATGGTGCAGGAGGTGGAGGCAGGGGAGGAGGAGGGGAGGAGGGGGAGGAGGAGGAGGGAGGATGATGAATGGAGGAGCACCTCAGCTTGGACTCATAGCAGATGGGGTGAACAGATTGAGACCCACAGGGCGATTACCGGCCAATTCCTGTAAGTACATTTTGCCAACCTCGTGACGTTGTAAAATCTGATTTTGAGTGCATTTCATGTATTTTTGGTCTAAAATTATTAGATGTCTGTGGTAGGAATATGGGAAATTTTATTTTGTCATGTTTTTTCTTTATCTTTCTGACTGGTTGCCATTCAGTATTTTGAACACCTCATCATAAATATTTGATACGGTCAACATTTAGGCTATGTTTGATAATAAAACTGAACTTTTATCATTGCTTGAGAGTGTACCTTAGTGGAAATTATTGATATTTAAATGATTAAGCCTATTGTGTTCCGAGATTGAGAATTAGTTTCATAGGCAGCAGTGAGTCAATAATTTTATCATCAATGAGGTCATCATACTGATCACGTACAAACCGAAAGAACTGACTGAGAAAATGCTAAAGGAGTACAGTACAGTATAAACATTTTAGGTGTTGCTGGGCCTGAATGTTAATGGTTGGGAATGTGCCAATAGGCCTGAGCGTTTAATGTTAATAAATATTTCATTGCTATTTAAAAAAATAGGTTACATACTGTATTGACTATTTAAATTTTTAATATTGATGCAGAAAACACTAACTTGACTGGTGTATGTTGTCTGCCACATGGTGAAATGTAATACTGTATGTATTACTATACCTACAGCCTAAGGTGTTCTCTTTCTTGTCCAGTTCTCTACATGGTATACGTTATATACATGTCAGTGATACATGATTGTTGTTTAGTTCTGCTTGCCTGTGCTTAGGCATTGTAGGTTATAATGAAACTGTCTATTTGCAAGCCTGTCTTATTTAAAATTTAAAAGATTCAGGAAATTTCATCATACAGTATCTTTTAATTTGACAGCCGAAATCACAAGAGTTGGAAGTTAATACTGTACTGTGCCAAAATTTATCAGGATAAGATTCCCCTATTTAAAAAAAAGTCTTTTATTAAATTTTTTGTTTTTGTTTTCAGCGGCGAATAGAAGTGCGCCATTATTACCTCCAGGAAGAAAACCTTCGCCAGTTGTTCCAGTACGAGACGTGTCGTTGGATTCTCAACACACAACAGACAGTAACAGTATACCGCCTAGTCCAAAGGTTTGACTTGATTGTGATCTACAGTTTTTACTTAATTGACATGTATAGTAGTATGATGGATTTGTTTAATGTGCTAATTCTGGCACAGGTCATGTTAGGTCAGCACTGAACAGTGGTGGTATGAGGAAGCAACCAGTCATTTGTGGTTTGTGCTTCAGAAATAACTATATCGGTGGAGTGTTGGATCTACATAAGAGGTACCCTTTGCTTGACCCCGCTTTATTTAGGCCTTATGCTTATGGGTTATCTAATTTATCTTTTCATACCT
This sequence comes from Procambarus clarkii, assembly GCF_040958095.1. Lineage (NCBI taxonomy): Eukaryota > Metazoa > Arthropoda > Malacostraca > Decapoda > Cambaridae > Procambarus > Procambarus clarkii. The sequence goes on along the minus strand of NC_091188.1, from coordinate 11,426,014 downwards.
ATGTGATAGAGTATTGCACATACTGTATACCATACTGGCAAATAATCCTATACCAATTGTATATAAAACCAATAATGTTAAAGTGTTTAAGCCTCAAAATTAGTTAACATTATTAACATCAACAACTTCTTTCTAAAGAAGGCAGGAAGCAGGTGTCTGCATTCTCTCTCTCATTAGTGATAATTTAGTCAGAGGCTACTTTTGACAAAATAGATGAAACTTTGAGGTGACAAATCAATTGAACTATCCTTGCATATATTTGAATTTAAATTAAAAAATAGTGAAGGTCATCACTGTGTGTATTGTCACGAATCAGTTGGAAACTGATTAAGGGCCATACCCTTCTGTAACTAACATTTATAATTAGGGCTTGAATTATGGAGAGTTAGGGTGGTAGAACTCCTTGACTAAAACTGTGACCTTGACTGGGTGAAAGATAACATGTACAGTAATCTTGAAGTGTGCACCTGTTATCTGTACCAAAAATGTACAGTGTGTATTCTGCAGTAAGTATATACTGTAATGTACACTTATTTTGTTTTTATATGTTTCCAATATTTGGAGCTTGTGCTTTGGAGCTAATTTACTATTTTATCATTGTAAAATTAAATTTGGGTAATTCAAAATGTTTAGATTTTTTATACTGTACTACAGTATATTTTGCAAAAAAATTTAGAACTATTATTCTTGCTACATAACAATTTCTCCTACAGCCTAGTAGTAAGAGTAATCCAGCCCCTCCACCACCCCCTGCTACGTCGAAACCTTCTTTTCCAAATGATCGGCCTGCGAGAGGCCCTCTTCCTGTGCCTCCGAACCCTGCTAGTAAACCTGCACCCCCTAGACCGCCTATGGTAAGTAAGCTATTGCACTCCTGTAGTATGTAAGTGCACATAGTACTTGCTTTCAGCTTATTGCAACAATTAGGTTTTGGAGCATAGTGAATCACTACTTTCTGAACTGTTTCCCTGAACACTCCCTAGGGACTCGGGACATTTCCCCAAACCTGATTAGGATCTTTAAAAATTGTCTTATCAGAGATAAGTTAAAGTTAAAGATAAGTAGATAAGATAAAGATAAGTAGTTAAAGGAGACAGTGGTGAGTTCATCATGAGCATAAGAATAGAGGAGACTACAAAAGGCCTATTGGCCTGCGAGGCAGCTTCTGTGCATACCATCCCCCACACATTCATACATGTTTAACCTCTTTGAACATCCCAGTGATCCCACATCTATTACATTACCCAGTACAGTACTGTACTGTAATTTGTTCCATGAATCAATAACCTTATTGTAAAATCACTATTTACCCAGATCTTTTCTGACTTAAACTGATTTGTATTCATTGTCGTGTGTTCTATTTTGTATTGACATTTTTAGCACGTAAATTAATATCCCATTTGTTATACCACTTCATTCATTTGTTTACTTTAACTATGTTACCCATTACTCTTAACTTTTCTGGAGAAAGTTAATTAACCTTTGCTAATCTCTCTTCATAAAGATGGTTTTTAATTCCTGAGATTAATTGTGTTATTCTTCTCTGTACGTGTTCAACTGAATTTATGTTCATTCTGTAGTAATGGGAGCAAAACTATAAAGTTTATGAAACCTTCATGTAGTGTAAGTGTTCCAATTCAGTCATGAGCTCTAGTACAAAGAAAATGGAAGGTTCTGGCCAATAGTTTCATCTGGTCAAGTGGGATGACAATGCTATCATGATATACTGGGTGCAGAAATGTGTGTGTTATTGTTTGCACCAATTAAAACATAATAAAAGTGGCTAAAGAATAGTGGAAAATAGCTTAGATCATATTGTTTCTGAAACTCCTCTGCTGTGGAAGGTAATTTAGAGTTAACTGTTCTGTTTTATAATAATAATAATAATAATAATAATAATAATAATAATAATAATAATAATAATAATTTGTTTAGGAACAGTGCATAGTTGCAGTGTTACAGTACAAACATTCTGTTACATTTAAAGATAGAGGTAGTACATACAATACCTAAAGCCACTAGTACGCATAGCGTTTTGGGTTTTAGCAGGATTATGCTGTATTGTAGTGATTAACAGTGTCTGTTACACCTCATTTGTTTGAGAATGGAATTAAGTTAATTTATTTGTTGCCTAAAGTACTGTACACTGTATTTGTAATATATACATACTTTCAATATTTTATTGAAATTACATAGGAGAAGGTATATTTTAGGAATATTGCATCTCTGATCATAAATATCAGGGGGGATGTGCAATAGATAATTTACGGTTGACATTCTTGACTGGCGATGACTGTAAAGCTTTAAATATGTATTTACCTAGTTTGTATTGCTTTGTAGTTGCTTTATGTATCATCATTTGAATACAGGATGAAATTCCCACTTTGATTTCCTCTGAAAGTGGGTATCACCCAGCCCTTCCAAGTAAGCCAGTTTTAATAAACAAGCCATCTGTTGGAAGCAAACCAGCGCCACCCAGACCCCCCTACTGGAACAAAGCCAACACTTCCACCAAAAGGGTCGGGACTACAGGTGAGTTAGGGTTCGAGTACGAGTTAAAAGTATTAACTCGATTGCTAGATTATATCTTATTGGAAGGGTGGGGGGTGTTCCCTGTGGTTTTTGTACCCTGGATCTTGCCTTGTTGCTGCAAGTGCTTTATCTTCAGGCCAGAGGTTTGGAACTAGAAGGACAGTACAGTGTACAAGGGAGGTAGTTACAGGAATTTTAAAAAGAAAAAGGGCCTGGGAGTGGATGTTGCACCGGTCATAACACAGTCTACACATTTACAGAATAAAGTCGGCAGCTTTCAAAAACCAAACAATAGAATCCTGCAAAATAATATGCAGGCCAAATTAAGCATTTTTAATTTGGCTTTCAAATCTAAAGTGATTTAATGTTTAAATCAAATCAAAGTCTTCTCCTAATTCAGGGCCTTGAATCAGGCCCAGGCTAGTTTTCCTCTCATTTTAATACCTACATTTGATCGCTTCTTATGATTCAGCTCTTTTTCAGATCTTTTTATTTTCTCCGACCTATCTTCATTCCCTTACACATATTGGGGTTGAACTCTTGTAGTCTTTGCTATTCGGCATTTTGTCAAGGTCTTAAAAACAAGTGTGTGTGTGTGGGGTGGATGCTGTTGTGTGTGTACATGAATTAGAGGGGATCAGGGGGGGGGGAGGGATTTCCAGTCAGAGATGTCTCGGTCCTACCTTACTATTTTATGGGTGGATTTTGCTGTATGTCATTTGACTTTGAATTTTTCAGACACTGTTCACTGTTTTATGGGTAGTCTTGTCTGGGAGAAATCTCTTTGTCATTGGGAAATTATGGTAAATTTTTAGAATCCCTTGTTGTGCTTGTCTCATAAACTAATGTTCATGATATAGAAGTTTAATTTTAAATATGTAGGAATAGTTTAGGAATATTTAATGTGTGAGAATTGTGTGGACTCTGGTAATGAGATCATGTAACATGATAATATTAAATAACTTATAACATATCATTATAAAATGTAAATTTTTTGTTACAGCCAAATGGAAGTACTCCACCTTCTAGTAAACCTCCAAGTCGGTCTGAGAGTATGAGAGAATATCGAACTCCAAGTGAATCAGAATTCCAAAACCAAAACAATAGTTATTCAGGAGAGGACTCTCTCATGCCATCTCGTACCCTTCCAACTCCCTATCACCATAGAACTGCTCCAGGTGGGCCTGGTGCAAGCCTTGGGTCTATTCGCCCTAACACGGTTGGGCGCCAAGGGGGTGCTAGTATTGTGAAATCTTTGACACGCCCGCCTTCTGAGCGACCACCACCTCCGCCCAATAGACCAAGTGTTCCTCCACCAAGTCAACCCCCTCCACCTCCACCACCAAACAGACCAATTCCAGTTCCTTCAGCATCTTCAAAACCTGAGGTAATTCTGAAAATTCATACCACTGCAGATTATCATTATAATTTCTATGTATATACACTATCTGACTTCCCTCACGAGCCTCAGGCAGCTCTGTTAATAAATTTAAATCTATGACTTCTTGTTCTTGAAGTTCCAGGAATTTTTCCCTATCAATTTTATCGATTCCCGTTACTATTTTGTATGCAGTGATCATATCGCCTCTTGTTCTTCTATCTTCTAGTCTTGGCATATTTAATGCCTCTAACCTCTCCTCATAGTTCTTGTCCTTCAGTTTTGGGAGTAATCCAGTGTGTGCTCACCTAGTTGCGCTTGCAGGGTTTGAGCTCTGGCTCTTTGGTCTCGCCTCTCAACTTTCAATCAACTGATGTACAGATTCCTGGTGGGTTTCGATGGGTTTCTTCAGAATGGTTGTCCTCCTCCCTTGTTGGGTTGTGAGTGCAGGGTTGTAGACCTGCTCGGACGAGGTGGTCCTTGATAAACTTAACTCGTCTTTAAGCAATCATTGGTGGATCTTGCAGGAAATTTTCCCAAGAAGGGTGGTCACTGTATGTCTCCCTCATCCAGGTTCATACATTTGTGAGTTTCTGTTTTAGTTTCCCAGTGAAACCAGGAAAGAACAGGGTAGGGAGGATCCATCTCCTATCCTCCAACCGTGGGGGCTGGGGGAGCCTGAGAAGTTGATCTCTGGTCTTCCCGTGTAGTTTCTCCTGGGCGTGGTTCAGTGTTTCCTCAGGGTAACCTCTTTGCCGGAATATCTCTCACAGGTCGTCTAGCTGGGGGTAGGAGGTTTCGTCCTTGCTGTTTATTCTTTTAAGGCTTAATCATAGGGAGAATGGTAATGATTTCATTAGCGCTAGCAGAGGGCTAGCGTATGACATGAGTCGATATTCAGGCATGTGTGAAGATTCGTAGATTTGTAATATGCCTTCGTGTTCAGGTGTCGGGTTGTCTTATCCACGTACTCTGTGGTGTCCAGGAAATTTATTGTGGTGTCTTCGTGTTTTAGGGTAAATTTTATGTTTCTGTGGATTGTGTTCTCCCAGGCAAAGAATCCCTCTAAATGTGGGAGTTCGCCTACCATGACTCCAAAGATATCATCTATATATCTGTAGTACACTGCCGGGGCCTCCTCTCTGTGGGATCTGTTCTTTTCAAATACTACATGCATAAATATGTCGGCAATAGCTACGCTGTTGGACGCTCCTATGGCAGTGCCCTTCATCTGTCTATATGCCTTACTATCAATGCAAGGAGTGTGTCCCTCATTACATGGAGTATGGCTTCCTCAAATAACTGTGCAATAACTAAGGATTTGAAATGTCATGGAAAAATTAGTTGTAATGGCTGGTATATAAAGTCTAGTTTTTGTTGTTAATAATGTAAATGTTTCTCTTAGTTAAAATACGTTTGTTTTATTTGTATTAAATTTTGTTTTATTTGTAAGTGTTTGAGAGTATGTTAAATTGAGTATTAGTAAATGTGTATACTTCTGTGTGTGTAAAGTTTTCCTGTGCGTTTCAGAAGCTCGTGCTTCAAAGTTCGTTCCCTTACATAGTGTGTATATGTAAGTAAATCACCAGACTTGGGAGAGAGACTACTAGGTAAACACAGGGTGGCCCAGTCACAAGCTGTAACCCTTGCAGGTTAAAACCCTGCAAACAAGGAAAACAAAACTATTGCTTTACTATTTGTTCTTGGCAGATACCTCTTCACTTTATGAAAGTGGGAACTAGAATTATAATAAAGATGATGGAAATGTTAACTGGCATATTCTCTCTTTTTGACCAAGATTAGTAGGAGGGAAATATGTAGTGGAATTTGCTCAAGTGTTTGTGTATCAAATGAATTAGTTTAATCAATTTCTTTGAAATGATTTTCAATGGATAGTCAGTTTAATAAATACTGTACTTTGAACATACAGTACTTAAACTGTAGTTTTGAAAATATTTTGTAAAGTTTTTATTTTTGTATATTCCTCTTTAGCCACCTGGCACTGCACCACCACCACCGCCCAACAGAGTATCGTCACGCCATTCAGGTAAGCGCTTCCTGTCTCACTTTGCCACTCTTCCTTCAAGGCTTTCACATAGCAAAGTAGATAAATGTGTCTCGGAAATCTCTCTCATGAACCAGATTACCTTCAGAGCCCAGTCAGTGGATCTACTAAACCTTGGTTATCAGCATGAGGAATTCGATGCCTTCTCACAGAATCAGTCTTTGGATTGTAAAGCATGTGCTCTTGAGGCTCGGGGAGAGCAACACTGTGAGGCCTGCCACCAGGAAGAGTATCAAGAAAGAGAATGTCCCTATTGTATTAAGCATACTCTCAGTCGAGGAGCAGCAACACAATATGACAACTTTGAGGAGAAGACTGTGTCATGTTTTACTGCTTGCACCCCGAGATCGAAGAAAAGCCATGGAAGTAAAAATTTTAAAAAGGACTAAAAGAGTATGAAAGGAGCTAGAAAAGCAACAATGAACTAGTGTTAAAGCTGAAATATAGTAATAAATATGATCTATAATTACCATTTGCATATACGTATTTGTGTGTGTTAGCTTTTGTGGGGTAAGAGCCTCTTGTAAATTTGGTAAAATAGTTCTTTTACTCTGAAAGGCTTCAGCACTTGAAACAAATGAAAGGAGCAATTTAAATTTCAAAACTTAACTCCATGGTAAGAATTGCACATTTATGCTATTCTGTTTAGAACTGTTTTTACTCAAATTGTTTTCTCTAATTAATGTTACTATTCACATCTTGTTTACTCTTATGCATTCTCTACCATCTGTGGGCCCAGCTTATGAGGCATACACCATATATTGTCACCTCTATCAGGCATATTACAATCTCTTTTACTGTAAGTTGCAATAATGTCTTGTGGTAGGTACAGTATACATAGCACAGTAAGTTTTGAGTAGGGTAAACTAAGTGACTAATAATTCAAGCCTTTGGTAATATTTAGCTCGTGAGTGCGTGCGTGTGTGTGATGAACTTCACACTTATGCCAAATATAGTTGGATAAAGGCTACCCATTATTGTATGTTTTTGTGACCATTCTGTTGGCACGCTGCCTGCTTTTTTAGAAGTACTGTTCTGTAGAGGCAAAACATAGGTATGCTTTATAATCTTGAAATTCATATTTAATTCATATTCTTTGAACGAGGTTAAACAAATGATGTGTGACTCAAAAAGATGGAATTTGTGCAAATGAAGATGAGAATAAAGTGAGTCATGTAAGGAAAGAACTGGTGCAATGGAAATGCTGGTTAGAAAAAACACGATGCAGCTACTGGGCTACAAAAATGTTAGTGCTGAGAATGATTTATAATTGGAAGGTATGAATGTGAGGTAATCAGAAGTTAGAACTGTAGAATGGAAAATGGAGAAATGTATGTGGTGTATGGTAACTAGATAAAACAAAATAGAGTAAGGAGGGAGTCTTCTATGGAGAGATGTGGAGTGCAAAAGACTTTGATTGAGGAGAACCTTTCTGAGATGGATTGGGATATTGGTAGATTTATGAACAATGTGTATGTATTAATGTGCCTGTGAGGACAGGAAGGCTGGGAAGAAGGTGGGCAAACATACTGGAGTGAATGATATGGAATTAAATGCAGAATAGGGCCAGTGAAGAACAGAGGTGCCATAGGCACAATCAGAGAACACTGTATAAACATCAGAGTTGTTCAACGTCCTACCAGCAAGCATAAGAAATATTGCCGGAACAACCGTAGACATCTTCAAGAGGAAACTAGATTTATTCCTCCAAGGAGTGCTGGACCAACCGGGCTGTGGTGAGTATGTGGGCCTGTGGGCCGCTCCAAGCAACAGCCTAGTGGACCAAACTCTCACAAGTCAAGCCTGGCCTCAGCCAGGCTTGGGGAGTAAAAGAACTCCCAGAACCCCATCAACCGGGTATCAACCAGGTACCTGGGAGTTAGACAGCTGCTACAGGCTGCTTTCTGGGTGTGTGTGTGGGGGGGGGATCAGTTGATTGACAGCTGAGAGATGGGCCAAAAGAGCCAGAGCTCAACCCCTGAAAGGACAACTAGATGAATACAACTAGGTGAATATAAGGGTTTTATGCAAGTGATAAAGCACCAATGAGGACGTCACAGCGAGCGTATCCAGTTGTAGCTGAGCGCCACCCATGCTCACTCGTGTCTCCAGTTCATCTCCAATTTATATAGATGATACATAGATGAATCATTTTCTGGGTTCAGTGATGATGCATCTGATACAAGTTGCATAGATGAACAGTATTAGCATCTTCCATGGTGGTGTTTTCCATAGAACTTTTCAAGACTACCTTGTAAATTGATCTTTTCCTATAACCTTTTCAAGACTACCTTACAGTTCACAAACTTGGCTACATACCACCTACAGGTACTAAAGCCAAGAGTGTATGTGAGTGCATTATTTGCAAGCACACAGAATGAAGAAACAGGAAGTGAAAATCTGTTTGTACCTGGTTCATTGAGAGCAAAGTTATGCTGTGTATCATGGACTGGTTCGTTGATTATCACTCACTTCCGAAGTACTGAGTGTAATACAGAGTGTGTAATACAGTGTGTGACTGTATAAATAGTGTGTGAAACTGTTCATATTGTAATTTTAGTGAATTTTGAACAAGTAATATTGCAACGATAAACATTTATGAGTATTGTGGACACATTACTGACACTTGTATCACAGTTCCATGGAACATTATGAATGTGTTACTGTATAATATTGTAAAGAACACATATATATGCATCAGACACTATACAAAAAACTCATTATAATGGATTGAAAATACATAGAAATATTATATGTAAATATACTTGTGGCAACTTGTGAGGCTTGAATGGCATCTGGGAGCTTCACGCACGGGCGACCAACCCATGACACACGACTTTGTTCACATCCCCACAGCCAAAGTAAATGGAATTTGATATATTTTTTTATGTACATGTTCAGGGAAGGGAGTTGATCATTTTACAAAGAGTTTTCTATATTTTTTTTTTTTTTTTTTTTTTTTTTTTTTTTTGCGAATACAGTACTGTACTTGATTTTCGGCGCACGGGAAATTTCCCAATAAACGCAGCGCATCACAGATGTTAATTTATTTGTTTAATAATATCTAAGTAAAGAAATGTTTTGAAAATATGTAATAATTTTTATTTAGTATTTTCTACTGAAGGCAAGAAAATAGGTTAATCTTAAAAAAAAAAAATATATGTATGCAAAAGTAAAGAGAAAGGCATATCTACCTTTGTATTAACCTGATGAAATCTGGATTATCAGTCAACAGCATATGATGCTTTTATTATTCACTTCCTTTCGTTAAAAAATAATGATATCACTGTACACAATGTAAGGGATTACCTGGCTACCTGTTGACTACTTGTTGGGGATTCCGAGGATCAACAACCTCAAGGTTGCTGGTGGCTGTTCAACCAGGGTGTCAGATGCGGCCGCTCGCAGCCTGACGTACGAGTCACAGCCTGATTGATCAGGTATCCTTTGAAGGTGCTTGTCGAGTTGTTTATTGAACACAGAGAGATCGGCCAGTTATGCCCTGTATGTCTAGGGGAAGTGTTGAAAAGTCTTGGGCCTTTGATGTTGATCGAGTTCTCTCTCACAGGGCCTATTGCGCCTCTTATTTTCAGGGAAAATGCAAAATAAAAACAAAATCTTATATTTCCATCTGCTGTTGCGACTATGCTTTCTAAAGTGGTGAGCAGCAGCTTCCGTGACTGTTGGGCAATGCAACTGATATGCACGAGCATCAGCATTTGAATAGTGAATAAAACAATAGAAACTCACATGAGGAGTCACTGTTGCCACCAATACCATAATCGTAGTGGGTTGTAGTTTAAGGGGCCGGGCACTGGCGTGAGGGAATGATCCTATCTGTTGCTGTTGACATATCAGTGAATAGGGAAACTTTGTCTCCACATTTTACTTCCTAACTTTTTTAAATGTGCAATTTTAAATCTCTTGGTGTGAGAGGGAATATCAGCTTATGTCTGTTTGACCTTGTGGGTGTGAATTTCAGCCAAGGGTTACTTAATGGTGTGAGTGAGAGAATTATCAATGGGGGGGGGGGGGGGAATGCCAAGCTATTTACAACTATATAGTACTTGGAAGGGGTCAGGATAAGGATTTGGGATGGGACTGGGGAAAGGAATGGTGCCCAACCATTTGGACGGTCAAGGATTAAACGCCGACCTGCATTAAGGGAGACCGTCGCTCTACTGTCAGTTGGTATTACTGTGAAGTGAATTAGTTAATTGTATTACAGGTCTCAGTTGATGGTGTGAGTAAATGGCAGCATTGGCCTTGTCTAATGGTACGAGTGTACAGCAGCATAAGCTTTAGTTTAATAAATACAATGAATAACTATAAAAAAATTGGCTTGTTTGAAGAACTGGTTATTTTTTTTTTTGTACTGTAAATTTATAGAAGTAAATGTTAAATGAATCTGTTGATGTCTTTCATCAACTCTACAGTATTTTGTAATGTAAAAGAGCTACATATCTTTTATGATAGAATTTTAAATTATGAAACTCTGCTTAGTGATTAAAATACAGTTCCTGTACGTTATACAATAGCTGGGATTATTTTGTTCTAAACATCAATACTTTGGCAAACTTCATTGAAGTTAATCATTAGATTAGTATTGAAATGTTGGTAGAGCTGTAGCATAGTTAATCTGTGTACTGTTGTGCTCTTGTCTTCATTAAGTTATAGATGCATAGACAATTTCATTATGTTTTTAAATAGAATTGATTGTTGTTAAAGCCTCTTTGTTAACCTGTGGGAAGTTTGGCTCATTAATTAACACTTTCGTTGTCCCGGCGGGCGACACGAACTCGCCACCACACAAAAATGTTTATACTCTTTTTTTTTTCAGCTTTCTGACCTCAATTTTCGTGCTACATATTTCAGTTTGGTATTACATTGTTCACAATAGAATGCTGTAAAGGGTTATTTGCATATAAGAACATAGAAGTCTCACTTTTCTATACTTTCAATGAAACTCAATAACTTTTTCCTGATAGGTGTTTCTTTCAATACTTTCTTCATGGATTGACTCTGTTCTTGATCAGTATCCATCTGGAAGTCAATTTCCAGTGTTTATAAAGCCGGTAACAACAAATACCCGAGATAAAATAACCGGAATGGGGAAACTTTTTTGACTCAAGGGGAGGGCCGCGGCTGTCACGAACGAGGTCACAAGAACAGTGAGTCTCCAGCGTGGGTGGGCGCCCACACAGTGGGGTCAGGATGCCACATGGGGAATACAGACACTGGGAAGAAGTTGGTGCTCATTTTAAAACATGTCCCATAGTATTCAGACAATAAATAGAATTTTTATAAATGTTAAAATTATTGATGCCGTTTGCATCATCCCGCATACTCCGTATTTTGGTTTTACGACGGAGTATGCCGCATTAGGCAGCGAAAGTGTTAAGGCATAGGTAGTATTGCAAATATAATTTGTATTGTATTTTATGCTCATTATCAAGGGCACTGTATTGTTGTTTTTGTTATTTTTAAGCTACTTTATAAATTATTCTGATTCACAGCAATGGTTCAGGTATCATTTAATTAGTGCATTTAAAAATATTTTATTTTAGGTGTAAATTTCTAATTTGTTAATTGTAGCATACCTTTATTTCTTTCAATCACTATATATATTTTTAGTCATTATAAATGGAAGAGCTACAAATTACCTTTTTAATGTTTTGAATTAGCCATTGATGCTGACCATGTTCAAGCCTACTTAATATTTTTTGCTTGCCAATAAGCATAACTTTGATCTCATTATCTTCTAACATTGCAGGGAGTGACTTTGAGAGCAAGTTTCATTTCCATACCGCTCAGCACTTTCCATTGCCAATCATATACCAGAACTGCACCAAGACGTACCCTAGCAAGAATGGTAAGAAAGACAGTCGACCTACTGAGCAACCTCCAGAGGCTCCATCACACCCTCCATCCTCACCTCAGAGTTCACCTGCACCCTTATTCACTACTCCGAATCTAATGTCTACTACTTCGGGTTTATTTCCCAGTTCTCCCCCCAGTCTTGAGAACAGTTCTTTTCCTAGTTTTCCTCCCAGTCTTCCTCCCAGTCTTCCTCCCAGTCTCCCTCCCAGTCTCCCTCCCAGTCTCCCTCCCAGTCTCCCTCCCAGTCTCCCTCCCAGTCTCCCTCCCAGTCTCCCTCCCAGTCTTCCTCCCAGTCTTTCCCCCAGTTTTTCTCACAGTCTTCCTCCAAATCATCATTCTAATTTTTCCAGCCTTCCGCCCAGCCTTCCGCCCAGCCTTCCGCCCAGCCTTCTTCCCAGCCTTCCCCCCAGCCTTCCCCACAGCCTTCCCCCCAGCCTTCCCCCCAGCCTTCCCCCCAGCCTTCCTCCCTGTCTTCCCCCCAGCTTTCCTCCCAATCTTCCTCCCAATCTTCCTCCCAGTCCTCATTCCAGTCTTAATTTTCGTAACCCTGCCACTATTCCTGGTAATTTTAATAAAAGTGCCATTGATTATCCAGCAAACTTTTCGTCATCTTGGAACACTCGACATTTCCAGTAATTTTGTACATCACTGATGATTTATGCATAATAGTAGATCTATTTAAGATGCAGTATTTCACTCCCACATAGGGGTGAGTAGTGAAAGATTCACATTGGTTGTCTTAGGGGTTTACATGTCTGCTATCTTGATATCTAGAATCTGAATGAAGGTATCTACCTTGATTCATTCCTGAGTAGAAATGAGTGAGTATGCTTCTTGAATGTGTGCGCGCACTTGTGTGTGTTCTCTGTTTTTGGCTGAAAGAAAGGCAAATCAATTTTAATTTAGCCTAAGAAAAGATAAAATAATATAATACAAACAGGAAAAAAAGCAGGCTGACTGTAGCTTTCCACGTGTAATAGATTCGATAGATTCTCTAGCAGGTAAACACAGTGGAGTTATAAGTAATCACAGAAAGTTGTCACTGGAGCAATGTTTGGGTTAGTGGTTATTGTAGGAATGCTCGTGTGCAGACCAGAAGGTACCTGGGGCAAATGTGACTTGGATTTTTGTTTTATATAAATTGTTTACTTTATTCAAGTGTTTACTTTTTTGTAACCCTTAGTGATGTGCTTCATGTCAGTGGATTCACGAGCCAAACTCTCGCCTTGCTAGTTGTCATTGATTGGCATTTGGGGATTTCCGACACCTAAGTATCCAAATGTTATCATATTATTCTGGTATCAAGATAAATGTCAAAGCCCTGATATTCACTTGGAAAATGCCCCTTGTGTCATCGGCCTATATGGAAGTAAATTGAAAGACATAATGGATAGATATTTATGTGGCAGCTTGCTTTTGTAAGAGAATCAAGATTTTACTTAGTGCATATGATTTAGGTTATAATTATAAATCATTGCCTAGTATCCATATACCGCTTCTCCATGCATAGCTCTTTCCCATATGGTCTTTGTAAGCACTTAAGCTACTCACAAATGGGGCCTGATGTGCTCTTGTACTCTACTGTACTCTACTCTATGGCCCTTTGTGCCATATGGTGCGTGTTTGCTTCAGTAACTATCATCCACACGGAACAAACACACACACTAGAGGTAGCACGGGGCTATATGGGTCCCTTTCAGAACCACTGCTCTAGATAATGCTCAGAATTAGAGTTTGATATACAGACTTTAAAATTATAATAAAGGTTATAAAGATTTTGTAAGAAACAACAACCCAACCACCACCTTCCTGTTGTATCTCTGTGGCTCTATCATAAAAACTAAGAAGATTTGTTACACAGGATCTTCCTGTTCAAAAACCATACTGTCTGTACTTACCTATTTGTGCCTGCAGGATCAAGTGTTGGCTCTTGAATGTTAATAAACCCTGGATGAATGTTAGTGAAGTGTACAGGTTTAGAAGTGGCAGACAATGCTGAAAAGCAGTTTTTCTTTGGCATGACCCTTAAGAAATTCCCTTAAAGGGAATTGCTATTATAAACAACTTTTTTATTAACTCAGAGAATTTGTAAACATTGATGCTGGTCAATTATATACAATTTAATTCCTAATTTAAAATGAAGATTTCAGAGAATGACGAACAAGTACAAAATTGTCTTATTATGCATAGGCAGAACTAACACAGCTCCAAGTGTTATCAGCAATTACCTCTGGCACACAAATGGCCATATGCAATTTCTTCCATTTGATTTGTTGACTATAGGTTAATAGTCATAACCTATAGTCAATAACTATAGTCAATAACATTCCAGGGTTTTGCCGTGCACACCGTGATATGCCTGTCAAAACTGAGCAGGCCAGGGGTTAAAGCCATGGAAAATGATACAGTTCCAAGATGAAATAAATACATAAGCAAGTTAAACAATTAGAAAATATCTGGATACTTTATGTTTATATTTTGTATTATATTATGTTTATCACGAGGTTTATGGTGCACCCCTATTGGTACATTGCATTTCTTTTCATATTATTGCTTGATTGATTTTGATAAATCGTTTATTACTGCATATTTTTTGCATGACATTTTGTTTGTTGTTTACTTTAGGAAGCATAAAGTTATATGCAGGTAACATAGCTATTGGCAATTTTAGAAATAAAATCAGTAAGGAAACACTTCCCCTTTTTTTTCAGATATTCCTTTCTATCTTCATAGTTCATATTTACATCTGTCAAGTTTCACTGCTGAAGGCAAGAGAATCTGCATGACTAGTGTGGTGTGTTTGTTTGATCATGAAGCTCACTTACATATATTAGGCAGTGTTTCTCTTGACTTTTTTTTATGTTGAATAACTAACATCTTTTTCCTCAAAACTTAATTTCAGTAATACAAAGCAAAACATAAACAAAATCTAGATGTTGTAGATGCCACATGGTGCCAAAAATGTGGATGGTATACAGCAGACATTGGAACACCTCTGTTCTACCTATTAGAGAGAGTTTGCTTGCTTAACCTCTAAATGGCGCAAGCTATTTAGAGGTTAAGCAGACCCCTTAATGCTGTGGTATTATGAATAGAGATTAACTGTGTAAAGTTTAAGATGGGATAACTGGTACAACTATTGAGCAATGAGGGCAGCACATCGATACTGATGAGAGAGATGTGGTGGTGACAGGTGTGTACTGATAGTGGTGGTGACAGGTGTGTACTGAGAGTGGTGGTGACAGGTAATTACCTAATTGTAGTTACAGGATGAGAGCTATGCTCTTGGTGTCCCATCTCTCCAGTACTCTGTCATATGATGCTTTGAAACTAGGCATTTTTGGCATCCACTACCACTTGTTCCATCCATCTACATGTAGGTGATAGTGTGCAAATTTTCTGGTAGCGACAGATATGTGCAGGTAGTGGTGGTGGTCTGTGTACAATAAGAGATTATTACAGATTTGTGAAGGTAGTGATGATAACATGTACAGTTGGTATGGGCAACAGTTGCTGGACCCTTTCAACATCCCCCCAACAGGTCACAAGCATTTAGCCTCTACACAATGATTTAAGCAAAATCTGTCCTAGCTGTTTCAGTACCAATAAGAACAAAAATATAAAATAACATATTGGAACAGAAAACACGATCTATACTGGAGTAGATTATGCTAGACTCCATCAGATGCAAGAGGAGATTCAATACAAAATACCTTGCATGGTTTTTATTATCAATTTTTTTGTTATTTTCATCTGATAAAACATTTTAAAAAACACAATTTAATAAACAAAGAAATTTTTTTTATGCAGATATAATTAAATATGTACTGTAGAATGTAGCAAAGATGGCAGACTTTCCTCCTGGATTGCAACAGTGAAATATAATAACATCAGCAATGTACAAAACAGTCAAGCAGAAGAATGACTTTCAAGAACCTAAGCAAAGAATCATTTAGAATTCTATACAAGGCATATTTTAGGCCAGTCATGGAATGCACAGCTCCAGTATGGATCCCACACTTGGTAAAGTGCAAACAAGAATATTTAGAACAAGGATATACCACAAGATGAGTACAAAAGTTAAGAGAAAACTAAATATAATGACATTGAAAGAGTGGAGAACTTTTCCATATGGAAATTGGAAACATTAATCAAAGAAATTTTATAACTAGTTGTGATGTGAATTTTCTAGAATTTCCTGTAGCTAACTGCACTGAGATAGCTCTTCACTTATAAGTAACATCAGCTCTTGCGTGTCCTTTGTGAAGACCTCGAGGAGAGTTCCTGGATATCATTCAACCCTTCTTGGTATCTGGTTCCTTCTCAGAGTTTTTTTCTTTAATGAAGTTTGTTTACAAACTCTCCTCTTGTGTCTGGGGTCTTTGGGTCAGGAGTCTACCCCTTCGACTCTGTTCGGTCATCTGAGGTGGTAAAGTTAACTGCCTATCTTATGTTGATGATTGAGCTTGATTCCTTGGCTGTCCCATCCCAGGTGCACTTCTGAGTTCTGTTAGAGTGTTCAAATGCATTTTATTTCAGTAGGTTTCTGTTTTCCCCACCCCTTCACCCTGGTCACACTTATTTCTCAGTTCCTTCGGCAGGATTGGGACCTCGCTTTCTTCACTTATGTCTCCTTTTGAGTTCAAGTTGGCTTTGGCTTTTAAGGTTCCTGCTTCTTCCGGTTTGCAGACAAACTTTTATTTTCCTTGTGAGCTTGGCATTGTTTTTTACATACTTTGAACCCTTGCGTGATGAGAGTTGGGCTCCGTCTTTCGGGTTTTCTTGGGCGGTATGACTTTTGTGCCACTTGATTCTTGCTTGTTTGCTCTTGTCCTGCCCTTGGATGTGGACATGTGGCAACTCCATGTGCAGCTGCCTTTACTTTCTTGGGCTCAGGATCACAGAGCCCCATGTTCATTTGGCATCCATGTGCACATCTGGACAGTGTGCACATGGGCTGTGATTGAGCTGTTCTCCAACCAGCTCCAGGGCAGCCGCGATGTTTTGACTTGCGTGCTGGGTGTTGTGGCCTTGTTACCTGTGGTTTTGGCTTTGGAGAGTTTGCCAAAGATGCTCGCTCCTCTCCTCTGGGAGGCAGTTGCAACTTCTTTATGGCTCATCTCACATTCCAAAATATTGGGGTTGCTCAGGCTTTAGATTTGGCTTGGTTCCTTCCCTTTCTGTACACCTAATGACTTTTCATCTCTCTTCTTTCCAGAGGTGGCTGTCTCTTCAGTGATTTCAGTTGTTGCTATTGATTTCCAGTCCCTTAGTTGGATTCTTCACACAAGGTTTCTGTCCCTGCTGCTTTGAGATGGCTTTATTGGGTTCAGGCCTCATCTGTGTTTGGTGGAGTTCTCAGGGCTGTAGTGCTTTCTCTGGTATATGCCTCTTTTAGTCAGTGTTGTTCTCATGCTTCCTGAATGGGTACATCTGCTCAGAGGTATTTGTACTGGATTTGCAAGGGCTGATGTGACTTACAGGTGTGTAGCTATAACTGTCTGGCTAGCAAATTTTTTTATGAAAAGTTTGGAGTTTAGTGTGAAGTAAGGGAGAACTGGTGGCATTGGTTCAGGGTAAACAGTACAACAATTGGCACTACCTTCGATATTTTTCACGGGTTCTACAAAGCACCTATTTGCTCTTGCATCATTCTTTGACCACTATTCCCATTAAAAGTGATCCCCACTTCTCACTCCTCTTTGAGATCCTGACTCTTTGCCCAAACGTCGCTCTCTCTGTTCATGTTGGCAATGTGTCCCCTGTCTTGTGTGCATCTCACCCCAGTGAAGAATTCCCTTTGTTCAATTTTGTGAAGCTCTCACTTGTACAATGTGTACTTGAACCCCTCAAATTTTGGAGGGGAAACCTGGTGAATGGATTTGGCACATTGTTCATAGGAACCCATTATATGGAGATCTGCATAGGGCAGTGCCACTGTTGTATAACACATGCACTTCTGTCAAGCCCTAGTCTTTTTAACCATTATAATTTTGTAATGATCAAGATCCAACATTTGTTGTATCTCATGTTCAGCACATTTAGGACAGTTAGAGTTTTGCTGGGTTTCCCACCATGTTGGTGTTCAGTGATCTTACAGATGTCCCAGCAGAACAGAATACTGTATAAGCAAAAACAAAAATATACTTATAATAGTTTATGTATATAAACATGGGGCAGTTAGCGGTTCCCACTCAGCAATTCGTAAAACTGTTTACAATCATTTAATCTTTTCTCAGTTATTTGTTGGGTTATAACTATAAATTTTATATAAAAAATGTTTGCAAATGTCTCCAGAGAACAGATGCAAAAAAAATAAATAGTATTTATTATTGTGCACAACAGCAATGAACATACGAAAGTTTTGTGAATAGCAATCGGATGACACATTTTAGTATCATTGGAAAGCTTACTGTTGGATTATAGATAAAACGTTTGTGTCATCAGAATGTAAAAGTGATAAATTATTAAAACAATGAAGAGGGGAGGCTGCGACAATAACAATGACATTGATTTTGGCACAGCGGGTATATGTTCATGTCAGGCGCAAATGAGACCCTCTGTGTGACCGACTGTAAAAAGTTATGTTTGTTAGATCTGAGAAATCCACCATTGTATTCACATTAATTAATACGGAAGTAATCCAACATATTCATTGGTCCAAACAATGCAGTACTTGCTACATGAATAACCTGTACTAATTATTAACACAGAATGTGATTAATAATTCTAAAATAAATTAGTTATACAGAAAGTGTGTTACTGTAATTTATATGTATATTGTTTAGTTTATGCATGTGTGTATATAAATTTTTAAGGGTGCATTAATTGGATGTGTGTGTGTGCAATGCGTGTTTCAACTTAAAGTGTATTATAACTACCATTTTTTTGGGTTATTTTACTTGTTTTCACATTTTATGCTTATATTTACAATACATATAGTTGACGTTAACCCCATTTTATGCTTATATTTACAGTACATATAGTTGAGGTTAACCCATGCAGGCTCCAAGTGCAAAAGTGTGCATTTACGTCATAATTACTTTATAACAGGCATGTCAAACATGCAGCCTTTTGCAAGCACACCTGCGGCTTGCACAAAGGATACTGTAATTTGGTGTATAATTTAATATTATAGAACAAATATTCTGCAAATTTTTTTAATTCAATGACTTCAATCAGTTGTGGTGTGTGGCCCCCCTCTTGATAACACAAATGTGACCCATATGACCCTCGGGGGACCCTCAGTTTGACATGCCTGCTCTATATCATCTAGTCATAATTACTTTTGCATCCACTTTTACTTCACAATGTTGGTGCATTATTACTTAATAATAAAATATTTTCTAAGTCTCTTGATTTATAAGCAGTAGTACGTACTGCAGATAAAGCTGCACACAATTCACATAGATGTTAGCTTACATGCATCGTACACAATTTAATAATAGTTTTATGTATAATTTATATTAAGTGTGTAGTACACTGTACACATTGTGTTGTACTTTCCTTGTTTTTTTTCTTTTGTATGGACCTATGCCTGTGATTTTATGTACAGTATTTATGTATAATCATTGCTTGCATTTGATTAGCATTTGCAATGAAAACTGTTGATTCACTAATATGATTTTTACAAATCCCACATAAAGTATTTTCAGCAGCTATTTGAAGCCTCAAAGTGCCAGAGAAAGATTTCTTATTTTCCAGTACAGTACTCTATAGCCACTTTATAATCAACGTCCAACAGCTAGATGAGTTTAGCAGGTAATCATAAGCACTGTTAAATGCTAAACCTTTTTCTTATTTGCTTTATTGCTTACTCTGCTTAAGAGTTTAGGGGGTTAATTCAAACACATTTGCTGCAATAAGCATACCATTATTTAATACTGAATATTTATTTGTAAAACTTATTTTTTAATTTCGTTCATGAGATATCAGCTAGGGCCATCATTTCCATTTATACTGCACATATTCAGGTTTGTCTTCTGCCTTAAACTGTTGATGCCTTGTACTGTGTATGTTATCTCTCGCAAGTCAAACCTGGCCCTGGCCCGTGCTTGGGGAGTAGAAGAACTTCCAGAACCCCTTCAATCCAGGTACATATCTTGTGCTTCATTTCCACACTGAAAAAAAAAGGAAAACTCATGGATATATATGTTATGTAGTAAACATTCTAAACAATGCAATCAAGGCATACCAGAGAGCTGAAGGAAAGCAGAAGCAATTGCTTGGATTGTTAATTTGTCCAACCTCTCCTCAAACGTAATGTACAACACTTTTGATGCTGGCCACCACAGTTAAAATTCAGTTACTTTTGTGTGAAAGCTCGATAATATTGCCACTCGCAGATTAATGAGCACCTCCTCAATTCCTTAAGCAGGTTGCCAAGAATCGTATGCTAATGGTTAGGCAAAAACAACTTCAAATGTAATGTTTCTCAAATTATGAGAATGAGCTCATTTTTGCCTGAGCTCATGTCTGGGCCTCCTTTATTTTAAATTATTCTTAATTTAGTGATTATAAACAAAATGTGTTTCATTACATTTCAAAACATATCCACATAGAGAGTTTGAAAAATAGATATTGGTGGTCAATTGGTATTTTAACTACAGTAGAACCTTGGTCTACAGTCTACATCCCAAAAGGATGTAGTTAGTAATGCATACTAACTACATAGCCTCATAACAAAATATATACAGAATTCATGTTTTGTAAAAAAAATTTCAATCTTTTAATACACAAACGCCATAATATATCATACTTCAACGATAAATGAACATTTTCAATCGTACTTACTGACATTTACTGTCTACTTTCTGTCTACTTTCCCAATACACTTGTGATGTTCTTGATTTAGATTCCATAATTCAAAATTCTTTTGCTCTCCAAATGAATAATAATAATAAAACATGATCTAAGTCATTTTTCCCCCACCTGACATATCTTGCCTTCTTCGCTGCCATATTTTATGGAGCTGCTTAATTTGCTTTACGAAGGAGCTGTCAAGTGCACCTGTTCAAGTGCTAGTTGCTGATGCAGTATTGCCATTAAGAAAATGAGCCGGGATTGTAATAAATGTGTTGGGTGTTTCTTCAAGTGAAAGATTATACAATTTGCAAGAAGAAAAGGTTGTCGTTTGATTTGTTGTTCTACACAGCAAGTCTTTTTATATGCCAATATATAAATTTAACATTATTAAATGCAGTAAACCTATGGGAACTTTACATACAATTATCTCCATATATTTGTGTACTAAAGCAAAGTTGTATTCAGTACACAATGTATAAAATGCTTATCTTTTTTTTTTTTCTCCGACTCTGCTACACTGCAGCTGTTGCTTAGATTGCCAGTTATATTTTTCTTGTCTGATTTGCTCAATCCTTATTTTAGTTTTGTTTGAAGTATATTTTCTACTAATGCAACTTTAAGTTTTAGATTTATTTTGGTGTAAGTAAAAGATTTTTTATTGAAGCAAATAATTGAAAAAAAGTAGTTTTTCTATGGGGAGCCCCTCTGGTTCCCTGGAGCTATTGGGCTGATATGCAATTCATTAGACCAGGGCATTAGTCAAAGGAGTTCAGCCTATCGGGGACCATGAGCCTGAACCTGGCCCCCCCTCAGAGAGGCACAGGGAGCAATGGCCCTGGAAAACTTCCCTGTTTTTTTTTTTTTTTTTTTTATTATTATTATCCGACATCGACAGGGGTTAGGCACACAGAAACATAGGCATGACAAAACAGACCCCACATGACCTGGGGTCTGAAGGCAGATATGACCCCAAAGGGCGCCAAACAGCTGGATGGACAGTGCTTCGGATTCGTAGTCCTGAGGTTCCGGGTTCGATCCCCGGTGGAGGCGGAGACAAATGGGCAAAATGTTTCTTTCACCCTGATGCCCCTGTAACCTAGCAGTAAATAGGTACCTGGGAGTTAGACAGCTGCTATAGGCTGCTTCCCGGGGAGTAACAAAAAGGAGGCCTGGTCGATGACCGATCCGCGGGGACGCTAAGTCCCAAAATCATCTCAAGATAACCTCAAGATGGTAAGAAAATTGTAACCAAAAACTGAACAGAGAACCAGAACTCCCTCATTTCCCAAGAATCCTTTTGTCTTGTATCTGATACCTAACGTATTCATGTGTCTTTCCGGGATTGTGGTGACCCGTCTTCATCTGCTAGGGGTCCGGGTTTTGGCCTAACTCGACAACTGCCTGGTGTGGGCTCCCAGCCCGTCTGCTTGTCTGCTCGCCAGGGGTGTAGTTCTTTCCTAGCTTGCCGGGTTCGGGTTCCTGGTGAGCTGGAGGAAGTTCCATCTGGTTCTGTCCCAGGTTCGGACCTGGCTGGGTCTTGTTTGGGGTTCTTGGACCGCTTCCATGTCTTTCCCTCCGGAGGCGTTGCTGCAGCTGCAGTCCCACCTTGAGCTGTTTCTAAGGGGGGGGGGGGGGTGTCCAGGGTCACTCGGTGGTTGCTCGAGCAGTTGTGTGAGAGTCTGAACTTCGCTGTCCTGGTTTACCCACTGGATTGGGTTTGGCTTTGGCAATTGATCTGGTTTCTTTAGGGACCACCCCTTTCACTTTTCTTGCGATCGCTGGGTTTGGCCTCAAGGTGGGGGGGGGGTGCCTACCTGAACCCTCGTCAATGTGTTCACAGATGCGTCATCTTTCTGCTGGGGTTTTGTAACCAGTGCTCACCAAGTCTACCCTCATGCTCATGATTTGGGAAGTTTGCTGCTTTGGCTGCTGTCTTCGGCAACATATCTTGGGCTGATATTCAGGCGTGGGTATTTTGGAGGTGGAACAAGGTCCTGGTTGCCCGTTATTTGGTTAACATTCCTGGTCCTGGGTGTTTGTGTGTGGTTTTGGGTCACAGGTTGCAGCCAGCTGCCTCGACTTCGAGTTGACGGACACGTAGCCACTGCCTTCCAGGTAAGTCCGTCTTTTTCTTATCTCTGGTCATGTGGCTCTAGGGAACCAAAGGGGTTCCCCACAGAAAGCCAGCATTGAATGTAATGAAACGCCATTTTCTGAGTGAGAAAATGTGCGAAAATCCCTGGCAGCCTCCCTCTCTCCTTCCTTCCTAGTCAGTGGTTTTCGCATTTTTTTATGCTTAGCCTCCGAACTGAGGTTAGATAGCTGGTGTGATAGGTCCGGGTCTCGCCCTTCCCCTACCAGGAGTTGGGAAACGTGGGGGAGGGGGGGGGGGACTGCGCGGAACGGAATGGTGTGACCCTTACTTGTTTCCTAATTTCCTTGGAAATTGAGGGAGTTCTGCCTCTCTGTTCAGTTTTTAGTTACAATTTTCTTACCATGTGGGGTCTGTTTTGTTATGCCTACCTTCCTGAGTGTCTAACTCTGGTTGATGGCAGATAAGAAAAACCACAGGAGTTGTCCAGGGCCATTGCTCCCTGTGTCTTTCTGAGGGGGGCCAGGTTCTGGCTCGTGGTCCCTGGTAGGCTGAACTCTCTTTGACTAATGCCCTGGTTTAACTAATTATATATTAGCCCTATAGCTTCAGGAAGCCTCTGGGGCTCACCCAGGAAATGGTGTTTCATTACATTCAAAATAAATAAATAAATAGAATCGTTTTGGTACAAAAACGTTCTCTTAAAAAATATGAATCTCTATTTTTATGGTAATAGATAGTATAGTTGAAGTAAGCAATTGGAATGGGTTTCAAATTTTTAGTTAGAGTTATGAATAAAGAAATGTTGTGGCAGCATGGAAATGGTTAAATAATAAGAATTCAAACAGCACGACTGACAAAATTTGTATAAAAAGACCCCTTATGTGATAGTGTAAGCATGTTACTTCGAATTGTTCCATTGGTAAGGACATGTAGAGAAAACCAAATTCGTGGTAATGGCATAGCTAGGGACTATACGTAGATGTGTATAGAATGGAAGGATCATTCCATTCTCCTCAGGGGCCTCGTAGCCTGGTGGATAGCGCGCAGGACTCGTAATTCTGTGGCGCGGGTTCGATTCCCGCACGAGGCAGAAACAAATGGGCAAAGTTTCTTTCACCCTGAATGCCCCTGTTACCTAGCAGTAAATAGGTACCTGGGTGTTAGTCAGCTGTCACGGGCTGCTTCCTGGGGGTGGAGGCCTGGTCGAGGACCGGGCCGCGGGGACACTAAAAGCCCCGAAATCATCTCAAGATAATCAAAAGTAAGGGAAAGGGACTAATAGTGAAATGGAGAGTACACTTAAACTGTAAGAAAAAAAGAGCAAGCTAGGAGAGTTTTGTTTTCTGTTACCCTTCGAAAGCACGTTTAGGTTAAGGGAAGTGCTGAGCACGTTTAAGGACAAGTAAATGTATTGTTGATGAAAATGGGCTTTATAGTAGATTATGTCCATAAATTATCAATTTGAAATTGCCTACCTGTATTGAATTTCATCTTCATTCTGATTAATATTTTTAATGTGTGATTTCTTAATTGTTACCACTGTTGTTTGGTTCTATTTTTACATTAATAATGAATTTGTGTGTGTTTTTCAGCATGTTATTTCTAGTTTTGCCTTGTGTTTGTAATGTTGAAATTATTTTTTTGTTTTGTTTTCTTTCCAGCCAAACCTGTCGGTCAGCGCCGTGCCCCACCCCCACCACCTATTCCCAATCCTTCGACTTCCATGTCCGCTACTTCTTCTCAATCATCTTTACATCGTTTTTCTACAAGTACCCACCCTCTCCCACCTCCCCCTCCCCCTCACGCTCCTATCCACCTTCAAGTGGGCCCAAAAATGTATGGTACGGAGGCGTCAAACTGCTAGTGATTGCTTGTCTCGTCAGCGTGGTGTGCCAGTTTGGTGAAGAGTCCTGTCTCTCAAGTGTCTCGTTGTTTGGGGATGTTACCGTATGATTATTGGATACTTGGTATGTGCTTTCCTGCCTATGCAAATTGAATCTGTTATACATCATACAAATTTTTGTAATATCAGTTGTTGAGAGTGAAAATGATTTTCCTTCCTGTTTGGACAAGAGAAAAGTAATGTGATTCTTGTGTTGGAAATGGTTTGGTTAGCAAAAGTCAAAATGAATTCTGGACTCAAATGGAAGGAAACTAAAGTGTTTATACTACAGTATGTTTGGAACACACTGTTTTTGGCCAGTTGCTGACGAAATAGCTGAATGCACTTAAATCTCGAGTTCCATGTGGGAAATAATTCGTGAATTGCAATGGCACTGACACTACACAAGTGCAAAGATAGAACTGCATATAAGTGCCTTTTGTATATTATATAACCCTTTCCTCTCCCTAAAGTATTGAGTCAAAATGTTGCTGACCTTATGTGATGTGATAAACACTGAAATTTAATGGTTATTTGACAAGGAAATCATGGATTTTAGATAAGAAGTGCTGAAATATGAATATTTTACTTCAGAACTGAGTGTGCAATATTTTCTGGAATTAGGATTGCCTGAATTGAATGTTTTTCAGGCATAATATCCAGAATATCAGGAATAGACTGAAAAACAACTTTGACTTCCTAAAACTTCTGAGTGCCAAGTTACTCCTGTTCATTTCTGTAAATATTGTTGATGTTCATACAAATATCTGCTCATTTTTGGTAAGTCGTTGGAATGTTAAGCCAAAAACTTTGGTGAACGAGTACAAGATTGTATTGAAGTGTAAAGTTGATTTAGCTGGTTCCCATTTCAGTTACTTTAAAAACCCTAAAAGGTTCCTTGATAAGAATTTTTTTTTTTTACTTTCACTGCGTATTTCACAAGGATGGGTGCTTAATATTGAACATGTTTAAGCCTATGAAGACTTCTTTAGGCATCTGATGGTACAGTATAAGCCTTCAGCTGGACGTGCTGTTTGAATTACTATAAACAATGTAGCAATTGGTGTGCCATGGAGTTGTGATGGAGATAGATATCATTTAGTCTAATATATTGTATATGACATAACCAGATACACAAGTAATGTTGCTGGGTTAATGTATTATATCTCGAGTAAAACATAACACAAATAACTGATAAGGAATTGAGGCTCCTAAAATTGGAGTAGGTAGACTGTTGTCTTTTAAGCGAAGAGAGTAGTTACAATCAATATACTGGTCAAGTTCACTTAAATTATCCCTTATGTGGAAACTTTTAGGTGTTGCATAAGTGATTTTTGCACATTCCTTTTAGGGTGCCAGCTGTACATTTTTTGCATTGAATCGTCTAAATTTTTTGTTTGGAAGCTCAATTCTATTATTTGAATCTTTTTCTGTTCCTTCGAATTTTATAATGTTACATTCTTGAGAGAGCTTTGTGATTATGATAACATATCAAGCCTTCCGCTAACTACTGGGATCTTGGATGGTCTTGAAAAATGTGTATTTAAGGAGTCTGGAGTCTTAAGTAAAGAGAATGGATGGGATGCACATGAGTGTGCATGCTGTCCATAATGAGCTTTACAAACACTTCCAGGAGCAGCCAGTGCCTTTCTTGTATAGTATTGGAGTTACAGCAACTTGGATGGATGTTGGATCCTCATGTCTGCTGCTTCCTCCTGCCTCATCTTGCTTTGACACCAGTTCTCATATGAACACCTTCATGGATGCACTAGTCCTTTTCCACAGTGCTCTCTGGAGTGCCACACTCATATCCATTACCATTTTCTTTTGGAGTATATTTACAAAATCTTATTTTTTTTTTTTTTTTTATAATTTGTCACAGTTCCAGTACTTGTCTGTCTTATTACCTTCAAATTTACCCACGTTAGAAATAAGTTAATTTTCCCTATCCACTAAAATATATTCATGGATTTTGTTTATTGTGTTGTTGTAAAACCATTTGTATTTATTGCCTACCAACTTGTTTGTAATTGCCAGATCAAGAGTTCAGCAGCTATAGCCGACTCGTATTTACCCTCTAGTCGCACCATTGGTGAGCGTTGCTGAAGGTATGACCGCTGCTGAATTACATGCCATTATTTTAATAAATTCTTGTGTTTTATAAACTTCACCATATTAAATAAATATTCTTTTCACGAATTATTGTATTTTATATGGACTTAATATTATTACAGAATGCTGTGATATACAGAGTATGTATGTATAAAATATGAAAAAACTTTATATATATATATATATATATATATATATATATATATATATATATATATATATAATATAATATTATATAATGTGAGAAAGCTGCAGAAACACACAAGCCATAGATCACTAAGAACTCTAATTGATATATATATATCAACTCTATATATATATATATATTATATCAATTAGAGTTGATATATATATATCAATTAGAGTTCTTAGTGATCTATGGCTTGTGTGTTTCTGCAGCTTTCTCACATTATATAATATTATATATATATATATATATATATATATATATATATATATTTATATATATATATATATATATATAATTACACACACACACACACACACACACACACACACACACACACACCAAATAACTTACAATACTGTACTTATATCTTGAGTTACTTGAATTTGTGCAATTGTTTTCTTTTACCACTTTAATGTATGGTAATACATAGTGACTAAAGCATTGTGGATGTGTCTGCTTGTCACCCTACCTTCACTCACTCAGTATGCATAATATTATCCAGATTTGTTTTCAAGTCTTCAAAATTTGCATAATTCATACATCCCTGTTCCGAGACTTGTGGATTAATTACAAACATTTGATTTTGTCGTTGAAATACAGTATCTAAATGCCCAGCATAGTCGTATTTACTTGTCTACTAGTGCTGATGTGCTGTTATTCTGTAAATTTCACAATGGGGGGGTTAAAACCAAAAAGGCGTTAGGGGGTTTGACATCTTCCTTAATAATAAATGTTTAAGATTAGCTGGCACTCTTATCTTTAATAGTTTTTAATTGTGATGTCTCCCCAGTTTTTTTCTGGTGGGTGCATTCGCAGCCCATGTAGATGGGAATGTGTGGATGTCCATTATGATGAAGGTTATGGTGGTAATCAGGTATATATATGAATGCATCCCTCTTTGCTTCTATTACCAGTAATAGAAGCAAAGAAGCTTTGCTTTGCTTACCAGTACATGCAGTTAGTGGATAAAAATTGGTTAATGTATTGCACACATTTGGAGTACAGACTATATTAAACTGATTTTACATGGTTAATTTGAGGTAGTGTGTGAAATGAACATGATAAACTATCATTATTTAATCATAGTATTGTTATTGTTTATGTTCTATTTTTATTCTCACGTTATGAAATCACACTGTGGTGTGGTTACCTCATGGTTTGATAGCTTGTTTATGGAAATACTCAAATTTGTAATTCCATCACAGAAATGCTTATTGAGTTTTTAGGTGAAATCAATATTTTGAAGCCGTTAATAAATATAGAGCAATATCATTTAGATTCGGTTTGCAAGAAAAAAGTAATGGTATTTAACAGTGAACCTTACAGCCGTGCCAATTTCCATTCGCCCTCACACACACACACCCACCATGCATCAGAACTGTTAGCTGGCTGGATGCACGATACAATGGAGCTTTGAATTAATTACTTTTGATTATGTGATATGCTAAAAAAAAAAAAGTCTTCAAGTCTTGTACATTTGTAGGTCAGGCTTTATCTACATTTTGTAAAAGTATGCAGGTATGATATTAAGCTTGTAAAAATTATATTTTCATTAATCTTCTATTGCTAATCATAAAAGACTATTTCAGCCAGTTAGTGTTTAACAGGTTAGTGTAGTTGTAATGTTTAGTCAGTTGTTTTGCTTATAAAAATGTATCGAAGAGCATCTAGCTTTTCAAAACAAAATTGATCTAGAAATGCTTTATTTTCATTGAGGTGCATTTTAGTTAGGTCTCTCGTATCTAGTCTGTTGCGGATAAGATATTTATCGGGTGACGTGTGAACTCACTGTACCGTGCATCCACGTTAAAGCTTACTGTAATGCTTCCCATTTTCTGTCATTTAAATCTATCAATTTAATCATCTTAATCAACAATCTGCTTGTATATGCAATATTGACTATTTTAATAACTACTATTTTGCCAGATCAAAAACTGTAAATAGATGTGTACATATTGCCTTTGGGTGTAGGTAAGAGCATCCATATATTGAAAGTGTTATGATTGTGCTATATTCATAAATACAATATTAAATAAGTTAATGTTTTTTTTCTCCTGTGTTATGAATTGTGTTCCATCTTGCAGACAAATGAGAACTGCAGTGTAATGGGTAAATATATTTGTGTATATTTTTTGGTGTTAACCACATAGTTGCCGAATTGTTGTTACGGGAAGAGAGCCGAGCTCATGATGTCAAGTCAGCCCTATATTCTTTATCATGCAGATTTTTAAAAAACTTCCATTGGTGTTGATACACACTACTGTCATAGTTTATTTTGCCTGTTGATCATTCTGCAAAAGTGTTTTTCCGCAGTTTGCACCTGTGTCATCTTGTTCTCGATGTTTCAGGTTTCAAGAAATCCTTCTTGTAACATTTATCAATTCCATCAGGATTTCACATTTGGTGATATCACCACTTTTTCTTCCATATGGTGCCTCCAACATTTCCCCATATTTTAGAATTGATAGTCATCATTTTGAGCATTTTCTAGCTACTTATGTTTTCTGAGATTAGAGTGCCAACTACACCAGCATATTCAAACTTCAAGCTGGAAAATGTATCGCGTCCTTCGGATGATACTCTGGTGACAGTTTACTGCCAAAAAAAGCCTCTAAATTGTTATCTTTGACTTCATTCTTGAGATGAATGATATCAATATTTATGCTTAATGAGGTCTTGTCTTACTTGAATCAAACCCCATTAAATGGTATTTATCCTCTTTAAATTACATTAATTTCTGATTATTACATGCTCTTATTTTGTTAAGATCACTTTGGAGGTTTTGATAATCATATTCTTTTATGCCACCCTGGATCTTGGTACCATCTGCATGCATAACTATCCTTGTAGGCAGATCACTGATATATACAATGAATATTATGGCTGCTAGAACCGAACCCTGCCAAACCCTGCTAATGACGTCTCTCTTGTTCAAATAATGGCCTCTAATTACTGGTGCTCTTCTTCTATCTTTATATAAAATATTTTACCCATAATAGAAGTCTTCCTCTTGATCATCCAATGGGCTTTAATTTCCACAACAGCCTCTTATATTGGATTGTATCAGATAGATTTTTGAGGTGAAGATGTAGTACAAGTTTGCTCTCATCTTGAGTATGAACCACTCTCCTGCACGGCCTGCCTCCAATTATTTATCTGAATCCAGACACGGTGAAGAACCATGTGAGGAGGCTCATCTCTAGTCTTGACCATTTCTAGTTGAACTAGTCGGTACATCAGAGCTTTCTGATGTAACTCTTTCTGATGTGATCTCTGCCAACTACACTGTGTTATTAGTTTTGTATTGTGTGACAATAATTGCAGTGAAGATAGTGTTGTGAAAAATAGTTAGTGATGAGGCGAGACAGGTGTGTGGAAGATCGGGTGGGTGTGGGGGGGTTGAAGACTGGAAGGGTTTATGTGGAAAAGATGGGATGGGGGTGTGTGTGGGAAGACGAAGTGATGAAGAATGTGTGTAATGAAAATGGTTAATGATGTAACGTGGTGGAGGTGGGGTCCCTTGATTGTTTCAAACATGAGTTGGACATGTATATGAGTGGGATTGGGTTTGTTCTTATGTAACAAATGGGGAAAGGTGTGTTATGGAGTTTACTAGGAGGGGGTGTGTTTGGGGAAGATCGGGTGGGTGAATGTTGGTGGAGACTAAGAAAGTGTATATGGGCAGAAATGGGGAGGTTGTGTGGGGAGAGGGGGAGGGGGAAGTCAGGTAGGGTGTGCTGGAGGAGGATATAGAGAGCCAATTACTGAAAACGGCGATGGATCATATTTTGCCAAAAAAAAACCCTGCAGTTCTCAAAATATCTGAAATATTGGAAATTTGACTCCTGGGCGTGATTTTTGAGCCGAATTCTGACTCTCTGCACCTATTTTCATTTTCAAATTATGACCTTTACACCAATAATATGCCAATTAATGAAAACGGCGATTGATCATATTTTGCCCAAACCCCCCTGCTGTTTTAAAATATCTCACATGTCGGAAATTTGTCTCCCGAGCTTGATTTTTGGGCCGAATTCTGACTCTGCACCTATTTTCATTTTCAAATAACGATCTATTATACCGAAAATTTGCCAATTATTGAAAACGGCGATGGGTCATATTTTACCGAAGCCTCCCCTGCTGTTTTCAAAATATCTGAAATGTCGGAAATTTGAATCCTGAGCGAGATTTTTGAGCCGAATTCTGACGCTCTGCACCTATTTTCATTTTCAAATTACGATCTTTTATACCGAAAATATGCCAATTACTGAAAAAAGCCATGGGTCATATATTGCACAAATCCACCTGCAGTTTTCAAAATATCTGAAATGTTGGAAATTTGACTCCTGAGCGTGATTTTTGAGCCGAATTCTGACTCTCTGCACCTATTTTCATTTTCAAATTACGATCTATTATACCGAAAATATGTGCACTATTGAAAACGGCGAAGGGTCATATTTTGCATAAACCCCCTGCAGTTAACGAAATATCTAAAATTTCGGAAATTTCACTCCTGAGCGTGATTTTTGAGCCGAATTCTCTCTGCACCCATTTACGTTTTCATATTACGACCTATTATACCAAAACTATGCCAAGTACTGAAAACGACGATGGGTCATATTTTGCCCAAACCCCCCTGCTGTTTTCAAAATATCTGAAATGTCGGAAATTTGACTCCTGAGCGTGATTTTTGAGCCGAAATCTGTCTCTCTGCACCTATTTTTATTTTCAAATTACGACCTGTTATTCCGAAAATATGCCAATTACTGAAAACGGCAATGGGTCATATTTTGCCCAAACCCCCCTGCAGTTTTCAAAATATCTGAAATATCGAAAATTTGACTACTGAGTGTGATTTTTGAGCCGAAATCTGTCTCTCTGCACCTATTTTCGTTTTCAAATTACGACCTATTATACTAAAAATATGCCAATTACTGAAAACGCAAACCCTGCAGTTTTCAAAATATCTGAAATGTTCGAAATTTGACTCCTGAGCGTGATTTTTGAGCCGAATTCTGAATCTCTGCGCGTATTTTCATTTTCAAATTACGATCTATTATACCGAAAATATGCCAATTATTGAAAACGGCGAAGGGTCATATTTTGCCCAAACCCACCTGCAGTTTTCAAAATATCAGAAATGTCGGAAATTTGACTCCTGAGCGTGATTTTTGAGCCGAAATCTGTCTCTCTGCACCTATTTTCGTTTTCAAATTACGACCTATTATTCCGAAAATATGCCAATTACTGAAAACGGCGAAGGGTCATATTTTGCCCAAACCCCCTTGCAGTTTTCAAAATATCTGAAATGTCGAAAATTTGACTACTGAGCGTGATTTTTGATCCGAATTCTGACTCTCTGCACCTATTTCCGTGTTCAAATTTCGACCTATTATTCCAAAAATATGCCAATTACTGAAAACGGCGAAGGGTCATATTTTGCCCAAACCCCCCTGCAGTTTTTAAAATATCTAAAATATCAGAAATTTGACTCCTGAGCGTGATTTTTGGGCCGAATTCTGGCTCTCTGGACCTATTTGCATTCACAAACTACGACCTATTATACCGAAAATATGCCAATTATTGAAAACGTTGATTGGTCATATTTTGCCCAAACCCCCCTGCAGTTTTCAAAATATCTGAAATGTCGGAAATTTGACTCCTGAGCGTGATTTTTGAGCCGAATTCTGTCTCTCTGCACCTATTTTCGTTTTCAAATTACGACCTATTATTCCGAAAATATGCCAATTACTGAAAACGGCGAAAGGTCATATTTTGCCCAAACCCCCCTGCAGTTTTCAAAATATCTGAAATGTCGAAAATTTGACTCCTGAGCGTGATTTTTGAGCCGAATACTGACTCTCTGCACCTATTTTCGTTTTCAAATTACGACCTATTATTCCGAAAATATGCCAATTACTGAAAACGGCGAAGGGTCATATTTTGCCCAAACCCCCCTGCAGTTTTCAAAATATCTTAAATGTCGAAAATTTGACTCCTGAGCGTGACTTTTGATCCGAATTCTGACTCTCTGCACCTATTTTCGTTTTCCAATTACGACCTATTTTTCCGAAAATATGCCAGTTACTGAAAACGGCAATGGGTCACATTTTGCCCATACCCCCCTCCAGTTTTTAAAATATCTAAAATATCAGAAATTTGACTCCTGAGCGTGATTTTTGAGCCGAATTCTGACTCTCTGGATCTATTTGCATTCTCAAATTACGACCTATTATACCGAAAATATACCAATTATTGAAAACGGCGATTGGTCATATTTTGCCCAAACCCTCCTGCGGTTTTCAAAATATCTGAAATGTCGGAAATTTGAACGCGGAGCGTGATTTTTGATCCGAATTCTGACTCTCTGCACCTATTTCCGTTTTCAAATTACGACCTATTATTCCAAAAATATGCCAATTACTGAAAACGGCGAAGGGTCATATTTTGCCCAAACCCCCCTGCAGTTTTTAAAATATCTAAAATATCAGAAATTTGACTCCCGAGCGTGATTTTTGGGCCGAATTCTGGCTCTCTGGACCTATTATACCGAAAATATGCCAATTATTGAAAACGGTGATTGGTCATATTTTGCCCAAACCCCCCTGCAGTTTTCAAAATATCTGAAATGTCGGAAATTTGACTCCTGAGCGTGATTTTTGAGCCGAATTCTGACTCTCTGCGCCTATTTTCGTTTTTAAATTACGACCTATTATTCCGAAAATATGCCAATTACTGAAAACGGCGATGGGTCTTATTATTCCAAAAGCCCCCTGCAGTTTTAAAAATTTCTTAAATGACGGAAATTTTACTCCTGAGCGTGATTTTTGAGTCGAATTCTGACTCCCTGCACCTATTTTCGTTTTCAAATTACGACCTATTATTCCGAAAATATGCCAATTACTGAAAACGGCGAAGGGTCATATTTTGCCCAAACCCTCCTGCGGTTTTCAAAATATCAGAAATGTCGGAAATTTGAATCCCTAGCGTGATTTTTGAGCCGAATTCTTCCTCCCTGCACCTATTTTCGTTTTAAAATTACGACCTATGTTTCCGAAAATATGCCAATTACTGAAAATGGCGATGGGTCATATTTTGCCCAAACCCCCCTGCAGTTTTCAAAATATTTGAAATGTCGAAAATTTGACTCCTGAGCGTGATTTTTGAGCCGAATTCTGACTCCCTGCACCTATTTTCGTTTTCAAATTACGACCTATTATACCGAAAATATGCCAATTACTGAAAAAGGCGAAAGGTCATATTTTGCCCAAACCCCCCTGCAGTTTTTAAAATATCTAAAATATCAGAAATTTGACTCCTGAGCGTGATTCTTGAGCCGAATTCTGACTCTCTGGACCTATTTGCATTCTCAAATTACGACCTATTATATCGAAAATATGCCAATTATTGAAAACGGCGATTGGTCATATTTTGCCCAAACCCTTCTGCGGTTTTCAAAATATCAGAAATGTCGGAAATTTGAATCCCTAGCGTGATTTTTGAGCCGAATTCTTTCTCCCTGCACCTATTTTCGTTTTAAAATTACGACCTATTTTTCCGAAAATATGCCAATTACTGAAAATGGCGATGGGTCATATTTTGCCCAAACCCCCCTGCAATTTTCAAAATATCTGAAATGTCAAAAATTTGACTCCTGAGCGTGATTTTTGAGCCAAATTTTGACTCTGCACCTATTTTCATTTTCAAATTACGACCTATTATTCCGAAAATATGCTAAATATTGAAAACGGTGATGGATCATACTTTGCACAAACCCCCCTGCTGTTTTCAAAATATCTGAAATGTCGAAAATTTGAGTCCTTAACGTGATTTTTGAGCCGAATTCTGTCTCTCTGCACCTATTTTCGTTTTCAAATTACGACCTATTATTTCGAAAATATGCCAATTACTGAAAACGGCGAAGGGTCATATTTTGCCCAAACCCCCCTGCAGTTTTCAAAATATCTGAAATGTCGAAAATTTGAGTCCTTAACGTGATTTTTGAGCCGAATTCTGTCTCTCTGCACCTATTTTCGTTTTCAAATTACGACCTATTATTTCGAAAATATGCCAATTACTGATAACGGCGAAGGATCATATTTTGCCCAAACCCCCCTGCAGTTTTCAAAATATCTGAAATGTCGGAAATTTGACTCCTGAGCGTGATTTTTGAGCCGAATTCTGTCTCTCTGCACCTATTTTCGTTTTCAAATTACGACCTATTATTTCGAAAATATGCCAATTACTGATAACGGCGAAGGATCATATTTTGCCCAAACCCCCCTGCAGTTTTCAAAATATCTGAAATGTCGGAAATTTGACTCCTGAGCGTGATTTTTGAGCCGAATTCTGTCTCTCTGCACCTATTTTCGTTTTCAAATTACGACCTATTATTTCGAAAATATGCCAATTACTGATAACGGCGAAGGATCATATTTTGCCCAAACCCCCCTGCAGTTTTCAAAATATCTGAAATGTCGGAAATTTGACTCCTGAGCGTGATTTTTGAGCCGAATTCTGTCTCTCTGCACCTAATTTCCTTTTCAAATTACGACCTATTATTCCGAAAATATGCTAAATATTGAAAACGGTGATGGATCATACTTTGCATAAACCCCCCTGCTGTTTTCAAAATATCTGAAATGTCGAAAATTTGAGTCCTTAACGTGATTTTTGAGCCGAATTCTGTCTCTCTGCACCTATTTTCGTTTTCAAATTACGACCTATTATTTCGAAAATATGCCAATTACTGAAAACGGCGAAGGGTCATATTTTGCCCAAACCCCCCTGCAGTTTTCAAAATATCTGAAATGTCGAAAATTTGAGTCCTTAACGTGATTTTTGAGCCGAATTCTGTCTCTCTGCACCTATTTTCGTTTTCAAATTACGACCTATTATTTCGAAAATATGCCAATTACTGATAACGGCGAAGGATCATATTTTGCCCAAACCCCCCTGCAGTTTTCAAAATATCTGAAATGTCGGAAATTTGACTCCTGAGCGTGATTTTTGAGCCGAATTCTGTCTCTCTGCACCTATTTTCGTTTTCAAATTACGACCTATTATTCGAAAATATGCCAATTACTGATAACGGCGAAGGATCATATTTTGCCCAAACCCCCCTGCAGTTTTCAAAATATCTGAAATGTCGGAAATTTGACTCCTGAGCGTGATTTTTGAGCCGAATTCTGTCTCTCTGCACCTAATTTCCTTTTCAAATTACGACCTATTATTTCGAAAATATGCCAATTACTGAAAACGGCGAAGGGTCATATTTTGCGCAAACCCCCCTGCAGTTTTCAAAATATCTGAAATGTCGGAAATTTGACTCCTGAGCGTGATTTTTGAGCCGAATTCTGTCTCTCTGCACCTAATTTCCTTTTCAAATTACGACCTATTATTTCGAAAATATGCCAGTTACTGAAAACGGCGAAGGGTCATATTTTGCGCAAACCCCCCTGCAGTTTTCAAAATATCTGAAATGTCGGAAATTTGAATCCGGAGCGTGATTTTTGAGCCGAATTCTGTCTCTCTGCACCTATTTTCGTTTTCAAATTACGACTTATTATTCCGAAAATATGCCAATTACTGATAACGGCGAAGGGTCATATTTTGCCCAAACCCCCCTCTAGTTTTCAAAATATATAAAATGTCAGAAATTTGATTCCTGAGCGTGATTTTTGAGCCAAATTTTGACTCTCTGCACCTATTTTCATTTTCAAATTACGACCTATTATACCGAAAATATGCTAAATTTTGAAAACGGTGATGGATCATATTTTGCCCAAACCCCCCTGCTGTTTTCAAAATATCTGAAATGTCGAAAATTTGAGTCCTGAACGTGATTTTTGAGCCAAATTCTGACTCCCTGTACCTATTTTCGTTTTCAAATTACGATCTATTATACCGAAAATATGCCAATTATTGAAAACGGCGAAAGGTCATATTTTGCCCAAACCCCCCTGCAGTTTTCAAAATATCTGAAATGTCGAAAATTTGAGTCCTGAACGTGATTTTTGAGCCGAATTCTGACTCCCTGCACCTATTTTCGTTTTCAAATTACGACCTATTATTCCGAAAATATGCCAATTACTGATAACGGCGAAGGGTCATATTTTGCCCAAACCCCCCTGCAGTTTTCCAAATATCTGAAATATCGGAAATTTGAATCCGGAGCGTGATTTTTGAGCCGAATTTTGACTCCCTGCACCTATTTTCGTTTTCAAATTACGACCTATTATTCCGAAAATATGCCAATTACTGAAAACGGCGATGGGTCTTATTATTCCAAAAGCCCCCTGCAGTTTTTAAAATATCTAAAATTTCAGAAATTTGACTCCTGAGCGTGATTTTTGAGCCGAATTCTGACTCTCTGCACCTATTTCCGTTTTCAAATTACGACTTATTATTCCAAAAATATGCCAATTATTGAAAACGGCAATGGGTCATATTTTGCCCAAAATCCCCCTGCAGTTTTTAAAATATCTAAAATATCAGAAATTTGATTCCTGAGCGTGATTTTTGAGCCGAATTC
Source organism: Procambarus clarkii (assembly GCF_040958095.1). Taxonomy (NCBI): domain Eukaryota; kingdom Metazoa; phylum Arthropoda; class Malacostraca; order Decapoda; family Cambaridae; genus Procambarus; species Procambarus clarkii. The sequence continues at coordinate 11,388,541 of NC_091188.1, read as the reverse complement.
TGACTCTCTGCACCTCTTTTCATTTTCAAATTACAACCTATTATACCGAAAATATGCCATATATTGAAAACGGCGAAGGGTCTTATTTTGCCCAAACCCTCCTGCAGTTTTCAAAATATCTGAAATGTTGGAAATTTGACTCCTATGTGTGATTTTTGATCCGAATTGTGACTCTGTACCTGTTTTCATTTTCAAAATATGAACTTAAATATCGAAAACATGCCAATTACTGAAATCGGCGATGGGTCGTAATTTGCCCAAACCCCTCTTCAGTTTTCAAAATATCTGAAATGTCAGAAATTTGACTCCTAAGCGTGATTTTTGACCCAAATTCTGACTCTCTGCACCTATTTTCATTTCCAAAATACGACTTTTAATACCTAAAATATGCCAATTACTGAAAACGGCGATGCGTCATATTTTGCCCAAACCACCCTGCAGTTTTCAAGATATCTGAAATGTCAGAAATTTGACTCCTGAGCCTGATTTTTTAGCCAAATTCTGACTCTCTGCACCTATTTTCATTTTCAAATTACGATCTTTTATACGGAAAATATGCTAATTACTGAAAAGGGTGATGGGTCATATTTTGCCCAAATCCCCCTGCAGTTTTCAAAATTTCTGTAATGTCGGAAATTTGACTCCTGAGCGTGATTTTTGAGCCGAATTCTGACTCCCTGCACCTATTTTTGTTTTCAAATTACGACCTATTATACCGAAAATATGCCAATTACTGAAAACGGCGAAAGGTCATATTTTGCCCAAACCCCCCTGCAGTTTTTAAAATATGTAAAATATCAGAAATTTGACTCCTGAGCGTGATTTTTGAGCCGAATTCTGACTCTTGTGTTGTGTGACCTTGTGTTGACCCCTTGTGTTGACACCCTTGTGTTGATCCCTTGTGTTGACCCCTTGTGTTGAACCCCTTGTGTTGACCCCCTTGTGTTGACCCCGTTGTGTTGACCCCCTTGTGTTGACCCTCTTGTGTTGACCCCCTTGTGTTGACCCCCTTGTGTTGATCCCTTGTGTTGACCCCTTGTGTTGAACCCCTTGTGTTGACCCCCATTGTGTTGACCCCCTTGTGTTGACCCTCTTGTGTTGACCCCCTTGTGTTGACCCCCTTGTGTTGACCCCCTTGTGTTGACCCCCTTGTGTTGACCCCATGTGTTGACCCCCTTGTGTTGACCCCCTTGTGTTGACCCCCTTGTGTTGACCCCCTTGTGTTGACCCCCATGTGTTGATCCCCTTGTGTTGACCCCCTTGTGTTGACTGCTTGCAGTAACCTCTTGCTAGCACAATAATTAGTTTTGACTGCAGCAGTGACGTGGTGACTCCTTACCCACTCATTCCTCCCTCTCTCGCTGCCCCCCCCCCCCCCCCTTCCCCTCCAATCCTCCCTCGCTGCCCCTCCCCCCCGCTCCAATCCTCCCTCTAGATCAGCCTCAAAAACAACGCAATTGAATTTTTTTTCCATTCGCAATAGGCATCTGAATTGACAACTGCAGAACAATTGTTCTCCATCAGATACGTTTTGCTTGAGCATGGGACTGCATTTGTTATGATGCAAGTATAAGTAATTTATGTAATGTCATTCTTTAATGAGTTAAAATAAAGTTATAATGAGAGAGAGAGAGAGAGAGAGAGAGAGAGAGAGAGAGAGAGAGAGAGAGAGAGAGAGAGAGAGAGAGAGAGAGAGAGAGAGAGAGAGAGAGAGAGAGAGAAAGAGAGAGAGAGAGAGAGCAAGGGGTGGGGTAAGGATTGTGAGAGATTGAGAGATTTTCAATATCAAGAAACACAAACATGGACCACAGACAGGAAATTCAATAATTTCGGTACAGATTTTGTCCCAATTTTGTGTGACCATTGATGCAGCATTTATTCGGTCCTCACCGTGCAATATCCCGGGCGCGGAGCCATTGTTGCATTCTCTGGACAGTAATCTCGCAATAGAAAAACTCCCAGTGTTTGTGTACCAGCAATTCTGTGCAACACCATGTCATTTTTCCCCCTCTGAATATGAACTGCTAGTGGTCATGCGCGGTGTTATATGCTGTAGATTTAACTAAACATGACGTCAAGTTAGTTCACAAAAACATATATAGATCGTTCGTATTGTCAGATAATGAGCGCTGTGGTCTCGATGGCAACAAATGATGATTGTTGTTGTTATAGGTTCAGCTACTCGGAACAAGTTGCAAGTAGCAACTTGGCAAGGGGTCAAATACCTGATCAACCAGGCTGTGACTCATACGTCAGGCTGCGAGCAGCCGCGTCCAACAGCCTGGTTGATCAGTCCGGCAACCAGGAGGCCTGGTCGACGACCGGGCCGCGGGGACGCTAAGCCCCGGAAGCACCTCAAGGTAACCTCAAGGTAAGGTAGCACGGGCTATGGTGAGCCCGTAACTTACCTGGCACAGGAGTGGTGCCTGTCTGCCAACAAACGTTCGTCGACGGTCATACATTGCACAAGGAAGAGGTTTAGGGTTGAAACTCTCACATTTCGACTGAGAACAGCAGACGCAGCGAGGGTAACATATGTCTTTTATAATATTAGAATTGGTTTTATAATAGCAAGATATTATACCAGTAGTTATTAAGTAAATCAACACTGGAAGGGGTTGGGGGTGGGGTGGGGTGGGGGGGGGGGGTAGACCCTTCCATCCCAACTGTGAGGATACAGGAAACTCTCCAAGTGGAACAGACGTGAAGACTCTGAAACTCTATCACAGAGATCTCACGCTTGCTGTTTGGCATTCAAATGACATTTACACATTTTAATCTTCAAATTTGTAATTATTTATTTACACTAAATTTGTATAGATCCTTTTATCCGATACTGTTTCGGGGCGTGTATAACACTGTCTGGTCAAGTGTGTCTTCACGAATCCCCGAACCTTCAATGGAGTCTAAAGGTTTCTATTCTGTGGGCCCCATTGTCTGATAAAGTGCGTGCCCTGGGTGAGGTGCGCGGCACTGACGCTCTATGATCAGGCATAGAGCTGTCGTAACTTCAGGCTATGGGTCTGTATGGGTCTAACAGCAGCGGAAGCCCTATCATTGGCCCTCGTCGATGTGGGCTCTCGTCACTTTCACTGTTCTGGTGGGAAGTCTTCCAGTGCGACCACCCGTGGTGGACCTTTACGTGGTGGACCGGTACGTGGTGGACCTTCACGTGGTGGACCGGTACGTGGTGAACCGTCACGTGGTGGACCTTTACGTGGTGGACCTTCACGTGGTGGACCGTCACGTGGTGGACCTTCACGTGGTGGACCGGTACGTGGTGGACCGGTACGTTGTGAACCGTCACGTGGTGGACCGTTACGTGGTGGACCGGTACGTGACGGACCAAGGATTTCCGGCAGGTGGTACATGACAGACACCATGCGAGAAAGACTGTTCTGCCCTTCACCACCTTCCACATCCTTCACTACTTTCTCCTTCACCACGTTTTCTCCCTTTCACCACCTTCTTTACCCTTCACCATCTCTACTTTTCACCACGTTCCCTTCATTCCAGTAAATATTTTTACCTAACTGCATTAATATATAAACTACACGAAAGAAACATTTAATCATGTAGAATATAACATGGTAGATGGAAGTTGTAAGGATAGTCATGTATTCAGCGAGTTTGGAAATTATAATTTTTCCATTTCATACCAAGGAGAAACATGGGGCTCGACCCGACCCGCCTGTGACCATCCCCCGGACAAAACTCAGTCACCCGTCAAAAGATTGATGAGGTTAGCCCCTAGCGTCTGGTCCCCAACTTCGGACACACTCATTCTCATCTTAGATGTAGCTTGATACAGTGTTTCTTCTTGATAAGTACTTTATTTTAATTACCCTTGACTAGACGACACACTAGAAGGTGAAGGGACGACGACGTTTCGGTCCGTCCTGGACCATTCTCAAGTCGATTGGGTTCGGGTTATCCATTCTTCACAGATGAGTAGACTACTGCCAACGGTGTTGGCTACCTGGTCGATAACCGGGCCGCGGGGACGTTAAGCCCCGGAACTACTCCAAGATACCTCGTTCATTTTCTTGATCAAATCTTGTGCTGCCAACCTTCCGGAAACCACTATTTCTATGGACGGAGTTTGTATTCCGATTTTGTATGTTTGACTTCAGTTGCTTTTCATGTGCAAACGTTCGTTTGTTATTGTCAGAGTGGCCTCAGCTTCTTGAGTCTTGTTAAGCGGTATTGGATCACATCACCACATGAGAGAGTTGTAGTAATGTGGAAAATTCCTATCGCATGTCCTGATAGGAATTCAATGCTGGCTAATTTTCATCTTTAGGAGATTTAAAGCGGTAAACTGTTACTGGGTTCCCATAAACATTGGTGTACCCTCCATGAACGTGAGGGTCCATTTTTTGTTTTGTTGTTAACTGCAGGTTGATTAGATTCTTTAAAAAATATATCTACCCAGTTATTCAAACGGTGCCCGCAGCCATTGGCAAGAATGGCCACATACCACGAATAACAAACTGCTATTAAATGTGGCCCAATGCCTATAGCCTTCCTCCTGCCACCATAAATAGGTTTGTTAAACTGCTCTGGCTAGGCTTAATGTGCCCTTAATGGAACAAAGACCTGCGGCTCATTGTCCGACTGCGTGGTTCCACTGGTGGTCGCGCAACTCATTACAGGTCGTCATGATTTTCAGGATAATGGGAAATCTTGCCTTCCCAGTGAGCCTTTGAGTCTCTTGCCCTCGATCTTAGACGAGTCTGATACTGTTGAGATCGCTCGCTGTCTGTCGGTCTGCTCTCGTTATGGCGTCGTGAATGATATCTAGGACTTTATTTTTAACGTGTACCAAAGAATAAGGTACACGCACGATTTCTTATCCCTTATTCTTTGGTTAACGTGAGTTCTTTGCGCTACAGATTGTGATAATTTATCTTCCAGGTTTGGTGCCTATTCTTGCCTGTGAGTTTCTCTTGTCCTGGCTGTGAGGGTAACTATCATTCCTACCTTGAGAATACCCCTCATATTCTTGCCTTGTGCGTGCCCCTCACATTTTTGCCTGTGAGTGGATCTCTTATCCTTATTCTTTGGTCTTCAGAACAAACCACACTATCGTGTTGTATTAGATGTTGTTGTTGTTCAGATTTAGCTACTCAGAACGAAGTGTCCAAGTAGCACGAGCTATGGTGAGTCCGTAATACAATTCTATTAGAACAATATAGTGTTCTTATAGCAGCAAGATCCTCGGTACAATAGCCATCCTTTAGCCCTACAGGAACCCAGCATCAGTAGCTACTTGCATGTCTGCAGGAACCGCCGGAACACGCTCCTCAGCAACACCAATCATATTTAAGTTAGCGTTCTTCCTGTGTGTGTGTGTGTGGTGGGAGGAGAATATCCACTAAATCTTCCTTCACGTTACGAAACCCATAAATCTTCATGTTCTTAAGCCCGCTCCAGGATGTTGGAAGTATATGCATAGAGGGTGGACCCTCCGGGTTCCTCCGCGACCCATCCTGCATGTTTATGATGGGGACCGCCCCCAGTGTGGACACCAAGAGAGACATCACTACTCTTTCGCTCACACAACAACACGCAAGATTCGCCACAGACAGAACAACACACACCAGTTGATTGACAGTAGAGAAGCGGGACCAAAGAGACAAAGCTCAACCCCCGCAAGCACAATTAGGTGAGGACAATTAGGTGAGTACACAAACACACACACAGAAACTTGTGTAAGGAATCATTCAGAACTTTGTATACCACATATGTCAGACCAATCCTGGAGTATGCGGCTCCTGTATGGAGTCCATATCTAGTCAAGCATAAGATTAAACAGGAAAAGGTTCAAAGGTTTGCCACCAGACTAGTACCCGAACTGAGGGGTATGAGCTACGAGAAGAGACTACGGGAATTAAACCTCACGTCACTGGGAGACAGGAGAGTTAGAGGGGATATGATCACCACATACAAGATTCTCAGAGGAATTGATAGGGTAGATAAAGACAGACTATTTAACACAAGGGGCACACGCACTAGGGGACACAGGTGCAAATTGAGTGCCCAAATGAACCATAGAGACGCTAGAAAGAATTTTTTCAGTGACAGAGTAGTTGACAAATGGAATGCATTAGGAAGTGATGTGGTAGAGGCTGACTCCATACACAGCTTCAAGTGTAGATATGATAGAGCCCAGTAGGCTCAGGAACCTGTACATTAGTTGATTGACGGTTGAGAGACGGGACCAAAGAGCCAGAGCTCAAACCCCGCAAGCACAACTAGGTGAGTACAACTAGGTAAGTACAACAAACACACAAGACTCACCACAGACACTCAACAAACACACAAGACTCACCACAGACACTCAACAAACACACAAGACTCGCCACAGACACTCAACAAACACACAAGACTCACCACAGACACTCAACAAACACACAAGACTCGCCACAGACACTCAACAAACACACAAGACTCACCACAGACACACAACAAACACACAAGACTCACCACAGACACTCAACAAACACACAAGACTCGCCACAGACACTCAACAAACACACAAGACTCACCACAGACACTCAACAAACACACAAGACTCACCACAGACACACAACAAACACACAAGACTCGCCACAGACACAAAAGACTCACCACAGACACTCAACAAACACACAAGACTCACCACAGACACAACAAACACACAAGACTCACCACAGACACAACAAACACAACGGAACTAACCGACAAAAACCTGCAGAATTTGCATAGTTTTTCATTGCATGACAAATCATCCATTACTAAAAATTTTTGTCTTTGAAGAACAGTGATATAAACACATATGACCGAGATGCATACAAGAGACGCATGCATGTATGTATCATGACACATATGTAGCCCATACATATATAGCTACATGTACGGGTGGGAATACACGTACAAATACACGAGATGGGTTTGGTTTAAGATGCTGATATTTCTTAAGTGTGGCACTCGAGTAGACCCCCGATTAGCCTATGACACTCCCATACCCCACATGCTTCATGTGTTAAAGTTGCGTGAGGCTAGCCCCGAGCGTCTGGCCTACGACCTTGCACAAACACACTATTCTTACAGGTGTAGATAAATTATTGTGTTGCTAGTCTCGTTAATTATTTGTAAACTTTGTCATTAATTTTTGTCTTATAATAGAATTCAATTCTTTAGAGTTATTTACTTGCAAAAACTTTAATGATTTATATATTTAGTTACGAACTCCGTATCTGATTCTGCTGATAGAAAGTAATCGCATGTTATGCAATGTTATCTAATTACATTAAAATCATCAGTGTTTGCTGGCTATTCGGGAGCAAAAGTTTGATGCACAGGCATACTTTATAGAATAATGTAACTGTCAGAGTTATCTATAATAGAATCAACGGAACAAAGTGGGCTTGTAATAGATTTAAATGGGCCTACTTAACCCTTCACTGTTTTTCCAGTGGGTCATTATTGCGATATCACAAGTGTTATTCACGAGTGATATCACAAGTGTTATTCACGAGTGATATCACAAGTGTTATTCACGAGAGATATCACAAGTGTAATTCAAAGTTATCAAAACATGTTTTTGTAGACTCAGTCGAGTACATGACAAGAATATATCGAAAGTTATCAAGTCACTTCATTAGCATGAAATAATGTTTACGATTGCATATGATAAAATTATAAAAAATTATTTTTATCGTAATTTTCACGTGTCAAGCGTAAATTAGGTATAAATTAGGTATAAATAGGTGTAGCCTCGTATGAACAAACAGGCGTGCGGTTTTTAATTCTTATATATTACGATATATAATATACACTCGCCCTATATTTTTTGCTTTCTACGATCAGATTTTATCTAATATTTTTTTTTACGTATACAACCACGTTATTTTATTTATGTATACGTAAATATACGTATACGTATATTTTACGTATATTTTCTATTTTTTACGTATACAACCACATAATCCAACCTAACAAAACCGATCTCCATCTACTAACGTGAAAATATAACTAATAACAACACAGAAATCACAATAGCGTGATGTATCAAATGAACAAATACTATTTCGAATCGAGGTTCGAATCCTCGTCACGGCCCTTGTAGATTTGTTCATAACTAATAATAGTTTCACTACCTTTAGCTATCTGACGTTAGGAAATTAACAACAAATAATCGCTCACTTCGAATGCATTAACGAATAGGTTAAAACTCTTCAATCTGAAACGCATATTTCAGAGGTTAGTTATTAAACAGGAAATGGTAGAAAAACTGCTGCAAGAAAATATGGTAAAAAGTGGGGGAAAGATCTATTGGTTTCGAACCCCACAAAGACCAAGGCGAAGAAAATAAGAAAAAAAGGTAACTATCAGACGCACAGATGAAAGCATAAAATAAAATAAATAAAATTCTGTGGACGTGAGAGACTGGAGACAAAAGATTCTGAAACCATTTGAAAAGACTTTGAAACCATTTGACTCTGAAACCATTTGAAACCACTACCCCACCATGTGACAGCCGCCACATGGTAGGGTAGTGGTGGTAATGAGTATTCACCTAGTTGTATTCATCTAGTTGTGCTTGCGGGGGTTGAGCTCCGCTCTTTCGACCCGCCTCTCAACTGTTACTGACTGCTGACTATTTTTTTTCTTCACACATGTACACAGGAAGCAGCCCGTAACAGCTGTCTAACTCCCAGGTAACTATTTACTGCTAGGTAACAGGTGCATCAGGGTGAAGGAAACTCTGCCCATTTGTCTCTGCCGGCGCCGGGAATCGAACTCGGGCCAGAGTATTACGAGTCAGGCGCGCTGTCCACTCATCTACCAGACCCCCGAGGTCTGAGTGTTTGCTTGCGTGTGTGTGATGTGTGTGTGCCCGTGCGTGTATCTGCGTGCGCGCGCATGCGTGTGTGAGGGAAGGAAGGAGGGAGGGAGGGAGGGATTTGACACAAAAAAACTCGCTTTTTGCAGTGTCGACGTTCGATCCCCGTTTCTTGACATGCATACATCCCAAACTGAAGAGAAAGGGGCAACACATACAAACGCATGAATTATGTGTTGTTTGCAATTATATAAATATTATTAATACTCTATATAACAATCCTGACAAGTATTTGTTTATACGTGAGTTCCCCCCCCCTGGAGAGGCCAGGGGTGGGGTCACGCGCGCGTGTGTGTGTGTGTGTGTGTGTGTGTGTGTGTGTGTGTGTGTGTGTGTGTGTGTGTGTGTGTATATAGTGTAGTGTATATATATATATATATATATATATATATATATATATATATATTTAGGGGCGTTCACTTCGGGTCTATTAATAGTTAATCCGGCCCAGTGTCCGAAATTACTTCGCCTTGACCGCCTGTGTGGGCGCGGTGACGTCAGGGCAGGCCGGCCAACAGCACACAGAGGCTGTCAACAAAGTGTCAAGTGCCTAGAGCAACGGCCCAAGAATCGAAAGTAAATTCGGACAGATTGTAGGTCGTGACTCTGGTGAAGCAAAGGAGGATCACGGATTCGGTTCCATCAAAATTGTTTATGTGTTAGTATAATATGGATCCGGTTTATGGGGCCACGACAGTTTTATATACGAGGGAGAAGGGATTCACTGATACAATCATGTATATCTGTGCATCAACAACTGGTTTATTACGCTTAAAATACACAAATATATTTACACATGGTTGGGGGATAACTGTCGTTACGTTAAGAAGCGTCATCCACGAGGCTACACCTGAAGTTGTTGCTGCCTGACCTGAATACTTTCAATACGACACGTTTACAAAAAAACATCACGGCTACCTAAAACCACTTCCAAGACCAATTATAAGAGCTCTAATTGGCAAAGGACAATTATAGGAGCTCTAATGTTGCTTAGCAGAAAATAGCAAGCACATAGAATCTGACATGTGTTGGAAGTGTATCACGCACACGTGTGTGTACTCATAGACCAGCAGCACGGACGGGGAAGTTGGTGGGAGTTCCTCAAAACTCCCGCTCTGATACACAGTCAAGAACGTCTCTAGTCGGGTTCGTCTTATTACTCAAAACCTTAACAAGCCCGGTTGAAACCTGTCCTCTTTAAAAGAACGTCGCTTTTGGCTGTTTGCCCGTATGGCCGAATATGGACGTAATTTGAAAATGAACAAAAATTAAAATAAATTTGGGATTTTTTTTTTCAACAACAGTAAGTTAAGGGTCCTCTGATAGGTTAGGTGGGCAGGAAATTCTCATAAAGTGTCAAAGCGGTATGAAAAACGTTAATGGAAAGTTTCCTCTTCTAAGCTTGCCGAGTAAGCCGGACGACTCAAACAGAAAACGGAACAGTACGTCACTTTTGTGAGTCGATTTCATTTTAAATTATGTCCAAATTTGGCCATAGTGCGCATACGAGCCAAAAGTGACGTTATTTTTAAGAGGACGGGTTGCACCATAGCCCGTGCTACTTGGAACCTCTTGCTCCAGGTAGCGAATCTTTAACAACAACAACCAAAGCCTTCCAGCATTACATTAAACTTGAAGAAATATGACATA
>NC_091188.1:11315501-11375501 GCF_040958095.1 Procambarus clarkii | reverse complement strand
AAGTCTGGTAGAGGATCAACCATCTCAAATATTTGTGGTGGGGCATGACGTAAATTCACCCCCTTTCAAATATTTGCGGGGAATGACATCACTCATCGCTTTCAGAGCTCACCGCCTGTAAATATTTGAGAGGAAGGCAAATATGCTAAGGACTGTATTCCAACAAACCGAACAATATAATGCACTTAGATAAAACACAAAATATTCCCATTCGTGGGAACTTTAACTGAGCGTCTGTTACCACCCTTGAGACTAAATAAGGTTCTTCTCCCCGCAGTGTTAAGAAATAATATTAAATCGGCCTTGCCAACATGCGTCAGGCTGCGAGCAGCCGCGTCTAACAGCCTGGTTGATCAACCAGGAGGCCAGGTCGACGACCGGGCCGCGGGGACACTAAGCCCCGGAAGCACCTCAAGGTAGCCTCAAGGTAGGCAACATATGTCTAGGGGTTATAGATACATCACTGCATAAAATGGAGAACAATATATTTACGCTAAGGGGGACAAACATAACAATTAAATATTAGAAATATTCTTCAGCATGCAATATCATAAAATAAACTCCTTATCGAGACATGAGCACTATCACCAGCACATGGATTAATCAATGTGATCTACACAATCATCTAACCAGGAAATTAACATTAATATGGGCTAAAATAACAGTGACCAATGACTTAACTTAAACACATGTCTCCTCCCGACCATAGCCGCCACGCTTCTGCCCCACGCTTTGGTCAGCCGGCCAAGCGTCTACCAAAATATCAACTAAACATCCACATAAACATTGTGGAAATTCTACTAACAATATGTAGTACTAATATTCAAAACATTATTAATCTTAAGAGTAGTAAACACTGGTACACACTTCAATATAATTTAATGGCAACCAATAATGGGAATTAATCAAGGTTAAACTATAAGTACTCGCTCCCACACTGGCCATATCCAAATATGGTCAACCGTCAATACGGAGAAACTACATGAGAAATCTAACCCAAAAGCCTCATACAATATAATGCAACTCAGGCACACTACAGCATGCTATAATATATATCATACAAGAATCTCATATTATACAACTGGATCATCAGTCTTACCTGTCTTTTGGGTTAGGAATACCGAGCGCTATCCACTCAGCCGTCAGGACCCCAAATGAGCACTTTCCTGTGGTTGCCGTGGTCGAAGACGTCCTTTTTTGGATATTAATTCCAGCGGTACCCTTCAGGTACCGCTGAAGGGTACCGTACCGTACTGAAGGGTACCGAACCCGCTGAAGGGTACCGTCACTTGCTTTACGCCTTGACTTTCTTTCTCACCAAGTGCAATGGCTCCTCCTCCATCCCACTCCGGACGCCTCCAGAAACGGTTCATTATAAATTTCTGGAGGAGTAGTTTTATTTAGTATATATGATTACTGATAATTCTGTTTGTTACAAGGAAGAGTTTCTTTTATTAAATACAGCCATCTGACTGTAGATTTTAATATTGATTAATATAATTTTGGATCGAGATGTAATCGACGAGCAACTTAATATTCTCGTTTTCTAGAGAAAATTACGACGTGTTCTATTTGTTAATGTATGATTAAAATAATTTGAGGAGATTTATATTAATGGTTAATAAGTATTGTCGGAAATTTCCGTCAGTTGTCCGTGTTCTTGTGCCGCCTCTTGTTGAGCTCCTTGGTAGGTAGAGGTGCAGGACAGTCCAATTTTGCTTATTTTTGTTATCTTCTAAACACATCCTTTCCCTTCTCGCCCATCAAGTTCAAGTTCAAGTATGTTTATTGAGATAAGCAATAAATACATCTCAAAGGGATAGAGTAGCTTAGGCTATTTCTACCCCCCCCCCCGTTCTCGCCCATCCCATCCGTGGGGTGGGCGAGAAGCCCCTTGAACCGGACTGTGATAAAAGTTCGGGCTTCATAGCTCTAGTTATGGTGGGTCAAGACCCGACTTCGTTTTTGGTTCCCTCTACTGATTCTTTCCATTCCACTGACACTTCCTTGGCAGGGTCGACCTTTAAGTCCCCAGAGGTGACTACCTCGTCACCTGGAGAGACTTGGTCTTTGATGGTTGCAATTTGTTTTTTGCTTGGCCCCGCTACATGGTCTGACACGGGAGACATCTCCCGTCACGTAGGGTGCAGTCGCACCTCCACAAATCTCCAGTATCATTTATTGATACTGGTGATGGCTCAAAAGGGCCACCACTTACGGGCTATTCATGCCCGTGCCACCTTTTGGGTGGCTTCATCTTCATCTTAACACATTCACAAAGGAGACATCTCCCGTCATGCAGGGTGCATTCGCACCTCCACAGATCTCCAGTATCAGCTCTCGATACTGGTAATGGCTCAAAAGGGCCACCACTTACGGGCTATTCATGCCCGTGCCACCTTTTGGGTGGCTTAATCTTTATCAATCAATCAATCTACATGGTCTGAGTATTTTGATATCTGTCATGATGACCTTACCTGCCCTAATGAGTTACACATATAGATACCAAGTTGACTCTGTGTTATGTTTAATAGAAGAACGGAAGTGCACTTTCATTACATCAGACTTGAACATCATGGTGCATGGAAAGCATGGTTACAAGTTCTAGAAGAAGAAGAGATGAAATGTCAGTATCGTGGAAAAATGGCAAACAGACCACTGGAATATTATCTAACACAGGGCATAGTTATGAACCAAATATGATTACCACGGATATTTAACAATGCAAAAGTTGTTAAGACCAAGTAAGACTCAAATGCCTAACATATAACAGGTGGGCCAAAGACTAAAGTCCCACACATTAATAGTTCTCCCCGAAAATGCAATAAAATATAATGTAATACAAGAATAAAGCAAACTCTCAATATATATATATATATATATATATATATATATATATATATATATATATATATATATATATATATATATATATATATATATACACCTCTTGGTGTATATATCCGTCTGAGCAAAATAACTTTATAAACATGTGCGTACTGAAGGACCACACCTTAATTTTACAAGAGACAAAGCACGCCCAAGTGCGGGAAGTTTAGAGGAAGAAAGCGGTGACGCGCCTCAGGAGGGAAATCCTTTCTCATCTCATGAAGGCACTAACTCAAATATTTCTGCATTTGTTGACTGCTGCGAAAGGAACTGCACTGATAACTCCGTCCCAAGATGTCTGTATTGCTCTTATTGCCAGTGAATGTATTTACAAGATAGTGCAAGGGGGGGGAACTCTAATGTTCAACCAGCTTCTCCTATTGTTTATTAAGGCACGTAATTAAAGTTATAGAAAACGTTGAAGATAGTTGCTGTAATAAATTTCGGACATAACAGAATTGTAAATTGCAAAGAGGTACAAACAAGTGGAAAGATTTGGTTGTCATATTTGTATATAAAGTGACGTTGCTTGCGCATGTCTCGCATCAACAGGTTCCGGTATTGATTCCTGGAACGGCAGGGTTGGGTAGGGGAAGCTGGGACATAGGTTTGGAATGGTCTGCCCTCAGCCGTGATTGAGGACCAACTGTGTTAGAGGCATAAAAAATCACTCATGGTGGAGGTCTCATGTAGTAGTAGGCATCCATCAGTCTCAGGTGACTATGAAGTTGCGCTCTGGTTGTCGGTCTGGAGTAGCCTCTCCAGGGCGCAATGCCAGGGTAGGTTCATACAGGGGGAGAAGCTGTCACCCATGCAGCTGGTCCCCCTCTTTCCATGGCGCTGAAAGTCTACAATGGAAAGGCAAATGCCAATGCGATTGGTTCAAGCACCGTCGCAGGAACTGTCAGAACGAGGTTGAAGGCAAAAGCGAACTGCCCAAGGGGCTCCAGCTCCGGACGCGTCCAGTAATAATAATAATAATAATAATAATAATAATAATAATAATAATAATAATAATAATAATAATGAGAAAGCCTTGAAAAGTCTCAGGAGCCGTGATGAGGACTCGAACCTATGCCCTGGGCATTCCCAGACACATGCTCTAAACGTATAGCTTATGCACTACCCTGCGCATAGGTTCGAATCTTCATCACGATTCCTGTAGATTTTCTCATTGATATATATATATATATATATATATATATATATATATATATATATATATATATATATATATATATCATACTACTGTGATTTCTGTGTGTAAAGTAATAATAATAATAATAATAACAATAATAATAATAATAATAATAATAATAATAATAATAATAATAATAATAAAATCCGTAGGAGCCGTGATGAGGGTTCGAACCAATGCGGTGAGTGTTCCCACGCACAAGCGACTAGACCACGACAGTATAAAAATTGCAACCTGGAGTTCTACTGAACACACTCAAGGATTTCCTGAGGCTTATACTTATACTGAAGCCGGAACAGGATTTTCACACAATCCCCCCCCCTCCCTGTTCTCTGTCATCTAGGCCCTGCTCTACCTCTGACGCTCCTCTTTCAATACACAGATAGTAATCACAGTAATTACTCGTGATACAGTCACGTTAGTGGGATTACTCTATGTAATAATGATATATCAGCCTTCCAATCCTCAGAAGCATGAATCTACATAACGGTCAGTCTAACCCAAGGTCCAGTCATTTACCGCTTATGTATATGCAAATTTCCCAGCACCTTGAAACACCGGTGTAAAGGTAGGACACCGTGCAGCAGCGACACAATAGTGATAAAAGATACACTGACAGCCTCTGTGATCTCTGCTAACATCAGAGGGTACCGGGAAGAAAACATTGGGACCCAACGCAGCTACATAATACCAAACAAAGCCTATGGCATTCATTTGTCGGGGACGGGACGCTCTTTTTATTCATATAGATTAATTACAACACGTAATTGAGAATCAATTACATTGAGAATCATTGCTCCCTGGAACAGGCCATACGAGCTAGGATGCTCCAGGGCAGCGTTATTGCACTACTACTGTCCAACATATACCTCGACGACATCCTGAAGATATCAGGTCAACAGCCTCTCATACCCCATCAAATGAGGTGGTAAATAAAATGCCTCTGAGACCCGCCGAAATTGCTTCTCAATTCAGCAGTGTCCCAGACGGTACCAACGCCGCCGCACTAACGCCGTGGTGAGGGGTGGGCGTCGTGGCCACGGGACGCTCCAGGGCTCCTGGAAAACCATAGGACCTCTTGGTGAATATTCATGAAAGGTAAGCCTTTCATATGTAAATAAGGTGGTCCCCAACGACGAGGTGACCATTATCACCTTATTGTGGCATTCTCTCCTGTATACAGATGCATACTCCAGCCTCCCCCCCCCCACCACACACACATACGCGTATGCATACGTTCGTACTCGTGTACGTGTGTATGTGAGAGCCCATTCTTGAGTATACAGCCCCAGCATTGGAATCTTCATATTTAAATAAAAATGAGAAGAGATACAAATAAATGCAACAATGTTCATTCCTGAGGTGAAGGGCTTGAGCTACGAGAAAAGACTGGGCGTCACAGCACGAAGGAGAGGAGGATTAGCGAGTCCTTGATAACGACACATAAGACCCTAAGAGAGATTGGCAAAGTAGATAAAGAAACATTGATCGAAGCAAGGAATAGCAGAATGAAGGAGCATAAACGATAATTTGACACACAAATGAATGAGAGATGTCAAATGATCTTATCCAGTGTTCGAATCGCCAATACGTGGATTGAGTTAGATGAAAAGGTTGAGAGTTGTAACTCGATACACGGATTTACATGTAAATATGATACAAACAAGGGAACTGAGCCGCTGCATTAAACCAAGAACGTTTGGAAGGTTGGCTAGGCGGGCTTTCAGAGGAAGGCGAAGGTTAGCATAAATGGGGTAAAGTTCGACAGGCAGACTGATGTAAGCGTACCGTCTTAGCAGCTCTTTAAGACATAAACGATTTAGATTCGGGACAGAACAGGAACATTTGCAGATATGCAGACAATAACCAAATTGGGCTGTAAATAAAATCAAGATACCAAAACACTACGAGACTATTATAAAGGCCCTTAAAAATGTGTGAAACATTAGCAGATGCAGTTGTATGATGATATTAATTGCGGAGCCTAGGTGCTGATAGCAGAATTAGCAGACATCAGCTAAATTTTGAAATCTCCAGATCAAAATGCGTAAATGATCCAGGCGTCTTGAGTAGTAGAGCTCTTACGGCAAAAAAACGAAAAAGATAAATTTTCGAAATAAAGCAAATGGGATACTATAGATCATAGTGGAGGGTCCCTGCAGTTCGCATCCCAGTCGGGACAGAAATGGTTAGGCTCGTTTCCTATTATCGAATGCACCTGTTCACCCAGCAGTAAATAGGTACCCAAGAGATAGTAGGCGGCTTGTGCGGTTGCATCCTGGAAGGTCGGGAGGGATGGGGGGGGGTCGATATAAGCCTAGCATGTATGCATGTTACCTAAGTAGAGATAGGCACGGTCTACCTGTCCGCCGACACAATGAATTGTCGTTTTTACAGGCTATTCATGCCTGTGCCACCTCTTGGGTGGCTTAATCTTCATCAATCAATCACTCACAATGAATTAGAATTATATTTAGACACGTTAGCAGTGGGACAATTTTGTTCTTCAGCTTTACCTTGGTCTTGTTAAGGATCCTCAGATTAAGCAGTTCTGTTTCTTTCACGATACTATATAATAGAGATCAATTCTTTTGAACGCCGACAGAGAAGGATGGCACTACTTTATACCAGGAATTAGAAACCTATTTTATTAAGAAAGCTTAATTTACATTCTTCAGGAAGGGGAAGAATAAGGATGACATGATTAAGTATGCAAATGGATTAGAGAGCATAACAAAGGTGATATAAAAAAGCTTTTACATATATCAGCACAAATTAGAACACGAAACAATGAATACAGATTGGATAATTTTAGTTTTAGAAAAGACCTGGGAAAATATTGGTTTGACAAAGGCTTGTAGATACGCAAAATAAACTATCGTAGAATGGACGTAAGGTCACCGGAATGTTTTAAGCAAAGAATAGATATATAGGAATGAGTGTTTTTGGGTGTAAGTAGAAGCTGACAACTACAGGCCAATAGGCTTTCAGCAGTTTTCTCTCCTTTTATATGCACTGAAAACCTAGTCCCTAAGTTTAGGGACCTGGCATTGAGAAAAGACCAAGGCAACTGGACCTCGCCACACTAAAAGAGAAGAAATATGGATGACATGGTAACGACATAAAAGATCCTAAGGCAAATTGACAGAGAAGCAATGCTAAAAGTGATGAACAGTAGAATGAGGGAACATAGCTGGAAACTGTTGAAGCAAATGAGCCACATAGATGTTAGAAAGAGCCCTCTTCAGCGCATGAGTCGTAAATAATTTGAATAGTTTAGATAGATAAAAGAAGTCGAAGCTCGCTTAATAACCAAATGTTAATAGGATAAATGAAAAGGAGAAAATGGCCATTGTATTAAATTTCGAATGAGTTAAAATGAAGGAGCTTAGAAGCAGACTCTTAACCCCTACAAAGCACATCTCGAAGAGTATAACAAAGCTAGGACACATACATCATTGATGTCGGTCAAGGGTCAGAATTCAAGCCCCTCATATCTAACCACCTAATAAACTTCAATCTCGAATGCTTCACCAAAACACAAGAAAAAAGCTAATTTTTTTGTGCTTAACCACAAGAACGTGGGAGAACCAGCACCAATAACAGCTTCCTGGACGACATATGACGACGTATGACGACGTATGACGATGACGTATGTTGTGAAAGGCGCGTCGTATTGAGAAAACTCTGGAGCCATATGGTGGTTATCTTGAGATGATTTCGGGGCTTTTTAGTGTCCCCGCGGCCCGGTCCTCGACCAGGCCTCCACCCCCAGGAAGCAGCCCGTGACAGCTGGCTAACACCCAGGTACCTATTTTACTGCTAGGTAACAGGGGCATAGGGTGAAAGAAACTCTGCCCATTGTTTCTCGCCGGCGCCTGGGATCGAACCGAGGATCACAGGATCACAAGTCCAGTGTGCTGTCCGCTCGGCCGACCGGCTCCCACTAAACTAACTAAAATATTCTCATATAATCTCATATAAAATATTCTCATATCTCATATGAAATATTCTGGTGTGACTAAACTAAAAAATATTCTCACCGATACATCACACTATTGTGATTTCGGGTTACATGTTGTATTCATTTGGCTTCTCTAATATTTGGACTTCTTGTTTCGGGCCATTTTATATACGGGTGTGTCCTGGCGCCTCGGCCACCACAACACCCTCGTATGCTCTATTGTTTTCATAATTGCCAAACAGAGGCGGCACGAGAATTTAAAGCTGAAAATAATTCCTTTGACGTTTTCAGTTTTCCTGCTGCTTGCTCCTGCTTTCTGCTCCTGTTATTTGCTCCTACTGCTGCTATTGGTTGCTCCTGCTGCTATTTTCTACTGATGCTGCTGCTGATGCAGCTTATTACTCGCTACTGCTGCTGCTGCCGTGATTAATTTACGTAAATGGTTTAGCACACCTTCCCTGCCACCTCACCTCTCCCTAATTACTCACCCGTCGCCACACTACAGGTACTAAGGATGGGAAATTCTCTGTCCGTGGACGGGAGTTCCCGTCTTGCTTCCCTTCTCTCAGTATATATTAACAAATGTACTTTTTTGTTATAATTTCAAATGGATCGCTGAGTTAACTACAACTCTTCAGATGGGCTAATTTGGATTTAAATAAATACCATGTTTAATACAAGATATGTGGTCTTTTAATCTGTTTTACTGTATAAGTTTGCAGTTGTATCGATGTATATTAATGATGCTTAGATGTATTTTAGTGTATGACGTAAATACACCTACTCACCCCCGCAAAAGAAAAATAATCCACCACCCTATTTGAAGGCAAAGCCTAAACCCAATCCTCACGACCAGCAATAAGCAGCCAAATCTTACAGTAAGAGGCATCAAAATATATAAAAAAAACTATCAGAAACAAGGTAAATTAAACAAAGGTACTTAACCCGATAACAATCACATAAACAAAAGGAAAGGAAGATACAAAGTGTGAAGGAGAAGATCCAGAAAGATGTGGATCTCTCGACAATTTGTCCTTTCTACTAATAGTTCATGCTTTTTACGTTATCGTAGTCAACATGACAAATGTAACCTATTAAGAAAAGTAATGGCTAACAAATATCTACGTTTTCTCTGGTTCAAACTCAATAGTTTGGGTTCGTATGTTTCTAGTTAGGCTTCAAGGTTGGAGTTTTTCGGTGTGGTATATTAGGTTAATGTACTGCTCATGATTAGGAGAATTTATACTGGAACTCTGCAAGACGAACAGGATGTTTGATTAGTGATTTGATTTGAATGATTTAGTGATTTGAACACAAAAATAGAATGAATCACCGTTCCAGAAAAGTTTGAACATGGTTGAGTCTTTTGTAAAACATCCTGAATGTTAAGTTTTTCAGTTATAAACGGTGGTTTTGATATCTGGATTAACACTTATTTGGCCAAACCTATTCTCAGGCTATGTTTATTCAAGATGTGACCAGGGGAGCCGGTCGGCCGAGCGGACAGCACACTGGACTTGTGATCCTGTGGTCCCGGGTTCGATCCCGGGCGCCGGCGAGAAACAATGGGCAGAGTTTCTTTCACCCTATGCCCCTGTTACCTAGCAGTAAAATAGGTGCCTGGGTGTTAGTCAGCTGTCACGGGCTGCTTCCTGGGGGTGGAGGCCTGGTCGAGGACCGGGCTGCGGGGACACTAAAGCCCCGAAATCATCTCAAGATAACCTCCCAAAAAACACATACGCCAATTTTATCGTACTGCATCACCAAAAACTACATTTTCTCGAATATGTAAATATTAATGGATATTATATTAAAGTCGCATTCATCAGTTTAAACGTACTGTGCATTCAAAGTTTTCATTTTTCAAGTATAAAAAAAGTATTATAATATATATTAGAATTTTGTGTATAGTTAGGCTGAAGTTAGGTTAAGTGTTTAGGTTCTGTTGGCAATTATTTGTAATTACAGAAAGTTGCTGAAGCATTTAAAAGTGTGACTCGAACAGAGGACGAGAGTGAAGCACTACTCGAGAGAAGTTCAATCGTCATCAGTCGAGTCGTGTAGAACATTTTAATTCATAATCAGTAGGTTTGGTGGGGTAGATTTATTAACATGTGGTCTTTTTTGTGAGGACGGGCTGTGTGTGAGGACGGGCTGTGTGTGAGGACGGGCTGTGTGTGAGGACGGGCTGTGTTTGAGGACGGGCTGTGTGTGAGGACGGGCTGTGTGTGAGGACGGGCTGTGTTTGAGGACGGGCTGTGTTTGAGGACGGGCTGTGTGTGAGGACGGGCTGTGTTTGAGGACGGGCTGTGTGTGAGGACGGGCTGTGTTTGAGGACGGGCTGTGTGTGAGGACGGGCTGTGTGTGAGGACGGGCTGTGTTTGAGGACGGGCTGTGTTTGAGGACGGGCTGTGTGTGAGGACGGGCTGTGTGTGAGGACGGGCTGTGTTTGAGGACGGGCTGTGTGTGAGGACGGGCTGTGTTTGAGGACGGGCTGTGTGTGAGGACGGGCTGTGTGTGAGGACGGGCTGTGTGTGAGGACGGGCTGTGTGTGAGGACGGGCTGTGTTTGAGGACGGGCTGTGTTTGAGGACGGGCTGTGTTTGAGGACGGGCTGTGTTTGAGGACGGGCTGTGTGTGAGGACGGGCTGTGTGTGAGGACGGGCTGTGTTTGAGGACGGGCTGTGTGTGAGGACGAGCTGTGTTTGAGGACGGGCTGTGTGTGAGGACGGGCTGTGTTTGAGGACGGGCTGTGTGTGAGGACGGGCTGTGTTTGAGGACGGGCTGTGTGTGAGGACGAGCTGTGTTTGAGGACGGGCTGTGTGTGAGGACGGGCTGTGTTTGAGGACGGGCTGTGTTTGAGGACGGGCTGTGTGTGAGGACGGGCTGTGTTTGAGGACGGGCTGTGTTTGAGGACGGGCTGTGTTTGAGGACGGGCTGTGTTTGAGGACGGGCTGTGTGTGAGGACGGGCTGTGTTTGAGGACGGGCTGTGTTTGAAGACGGGCTGTGTTTGAGGACGGGCTGTGTTTGAGGACGGGCTGTGTGTGAGGACGGGCTGTGTGTGAGGACGGGCTGTGTGTGAGGACGGGCTGTGTGTGAGGACGGGCTGTGTTTGAGGACGGGCTGTGTGTGAGGACGGGCTGTGTTTGAGGACGGGCTGTGTGTGAGGACGGGCTGTGTGTGAGGACGGGCTGTGTTTGAGGACGGGCTGTGTGTGAGGACGGGCTGTGTGTGAGGACGGGCTGTGTGTGAGGACGGGCTGTGTGTGAGGACGGGCTGTGTTTGAGGACGGGCTGTGTGTGAGGACGGGCTGTGTGTGAGGACGAGCTGTGTTTGAGGACGAGCTGTGTGTGAGGACGGGCTGTGTGTGAGGACGGGCTGTGTGTGAGGACGGGCTGTGTTTGAGGACGGGCTGTGTGTGAGGACGGGCTGTGTTTGAGGACGGGCTGTGTGTGAGGACGGGCTGTGTGTGAGGACGGGCTGTGTGTGAGGACGGGCTGTGTGTGAGGACGGGCTGTGTGTGAGGACGGGCTGTGTGTGAGGACGGGCTGTGTGTGAGGACGAGCTATGTTTGAGGACGGGCTATGTTTGAGGACGGGCTGTGTGAAACACTCAAAGGTGTAAACATTGACCATAGGAAGTGAGTAACTTCCTAAGTCACAAATTTGAATTGGTCAAAATTCGTGAACCATTTATGATATATTACCAGAATAAGTCCAGTCACTTATTAAACAATAAGAAGGTCAATACTTCCTTAACCCATAGGTCACAATATCAGCGGGTGGCGCCCAGCCCACGTTGAATTGACGTTGCTCTTGGATATTGTCCCCATTGGGAAACTACTCGACATACACAGTGGGGCTGGATAAGGTCGGCCCGCGATAGCTAGATATTTTTGCGCGATCTGTTGGCTTGTTCGAGCTTAAACTCCCTTCTACCAGCTTGGCGAGAATGTACATGTTATTCCCCATGGAAGGAGGCAGATGCAGTTTCCGTTCACAAACTCAAAAACCGTTCAGTGGCAAGAAAGTTTAGTTTCACTGCTGTCAATTGATGGGAAAATTCTTAGGTTGACAGTTTCACAGCAAACGGCATGTTTTTTTAATCGTTAGTTATTCTGTAGGAGAAAATTTGGTTTCAGGAAAGACCGTTCTGCTGTTGATCTGTTGTTGAACCTTTCCATTATGTTACATCAGTCCCCGGATGACCCCAAGATTAGTTGTGTTGTTGCATTGGACAATGCAGCCACTTCTGACTGGCTATAGCATCCCGGACGACTGGCTAAGCTTCAAGCACTCGATAAGTCTATGCAAACACTCCATGCAAATAAAAGGACCTAGTTTTAGTGAGAGAGAGAGAGAGAGAGAGAGAGAGAGAGAGAGAGAGAGAGAGAGAGAGAGAGAGAGAGAGAGAGAGAGAGAGAGAGAGAGAGAAAGGGGGGTGGGGGAGAAGGAAAGAACTATCAGGAGAAAGCGCCTAGCCATTACGACTATATAGCACTGGGAAGGGGTCAGGATAAGGTTTTGGGATGGGACGGGGTGGGGGGGGGGGGGAAGGAATGGTGCCCAACCACTTGAACGGTCGGGGATTGAACGCCGACCAGCATGAAGCGAGACCATCGCTCTACCTCCCACAACCACTTTACTCAAGCCCTGCAGGCCAACGAAAATCACCGTACCCGAAATTTCCGCCGGTCTTTGATCAGGATTTCAAATATTTAATATTATCACTTTTTTGCCCCCTTCAGTTTCTCATATCCTTCCTCCTAGGCGGCCCTCGATCACCGCTCGAGCGGAAGCTGGCGAGACCCCGACGGATATATCCTGAGCGCCGGTACGAATATGACGGAAGGTTCAGGAGCTCATTGAAGTATTGACTTGGGAGAAGATGAGCCGCGCTGACTCGGCGGGAGACGTACATTGATATCAAGAGATGTCTCGTAGCTGCGTATGCAAATATGGGCTTAATCGTCTTTATCTTTGTCAGTGGTAATTCAATATAAATTGAGTTGGGTTATACGAGCGTGGATTGGTAAGTGGGGTAGTGTGGATGGGGGGGAGAGGGGGGGGGGTTCGATGTGTGGGAGGAGTGACGTGAGTGGGGGAAGGGGGGTAGTGTATGGGAGGGGTAGTGTACAGTGTGAGAGAGAAGTAGTGTGAAATAGGATTAGTGAGGGCTGTTGTTGTAGGAGCAGTATTGTGATTTAAGATTTGTGCTAGAATGTTTGTTCTTATCTTTGTTCTAATCTATGTGTCGTGTTCAGTGACATATATGTAGCCCCATGGGCTCTGAGCGGTAATCACATGATACATACAGGTCTCCCGAGTGGCACACACAGAGATCACACTAACGTGATGCATCAAATGAACAAATCCCGGACGCAGGTTCCGTCCCGGATGCTCCCGGACGCAGGTTCGAATCCTCGTCACGGCCTTTGTGGATATAGTTCTCACAAGTGGCCCTTAGAGGCCTCAGTATCTGCTTCAAACTCATTTGATTCTGCACTTGTAGGCAGCATCAACTGGACGTCAACTCACAATACTTGATGTGGCTCTCGGGCTTTAAAAGACAAAATACAATATCCAATTTACTGAGGAGGACGGTTTCTAGTGTCCCTTAACTTTAATTAGAAATTGGCTTGGTTACTCGATTTTTTTTTTTTGTAGTTGCTAGGATAGTGTGGAAGTAGATGTAATACGCTTCAAATGGAAAGGCAAGTGGTTACACAAATGGATTTGCTTAGCCAATTTGTTTAACCGATATATATATATATATATATATATATATATATATATATATATATATATATATATATATATATATATATATATATATATATGTTGTACCTAGTAGCCAGAACGTCGTACTCGGGCCTACTATGCAAGGCCCGATTTCCCTAATAGGCCAAGTTTTCCTGAATTTATATATTTTTCTATTTTTTTCTTATGAAATGATAAATCTGTCCATTTCATTATCTATAAGTTAATTTTTTAAAATTTGAGTTAAAACTAACGTATATATATATATATATATATATATATATTCTCTAGTGAATGTGACAAAGGACACAGTCCGGAAGCGCTGACAAGGTTCATTTCCGTTCATTGTGGTTTTAGTGTCATCTTGTATTACAAGAGCGGCCAAACTGCGGCTCGCAAGCCACATGCGGTTCTTTGACCTTTAATATGCGGCTCGTAAAAAACACTACGTGTCCGAATATTGTTGAAATTTCGACCCCGAATCCAGAGTAAAAAACGTGTGGCTATAGAAGGAGTTCCGATAGCTACGAAGTACCCAACTTTAGATCCGCTAACCATACTATGACTTCTTGAAATAAAAATGATAATTCTTCCTGTTGAAACAAAGATGTTCTCGTTCAGTCGTCTGTTGGGGGACGAGGAAAAGGGGGTGGGGAGGGAGGGTATGCGTGTTATTACCGAGAGACTCAGCCTGGTCACCTGTCAATACTAGGACGGTTTTCCTATAGCGGTAAACCTTTTGCGATTCAGAGAAATACGATATTGAGTCTCCAAACTATTTACATAGAACATCTAACTTTTACAAGTTATCAGCGGCCTGAATAATAAACATCTGGCAACCACACTACTGGCTGCCGGGTGGTGTTGCCGGCTGTGTGTGTGATGTATAAGTGTTACCATAGGGGGAGGCTTCCCTTTCCAGTTTGCTACTACTCTTGTAATGCGGCTTCGACTCTTCCTTGCAGATTTCCTTCGTCTCTTCATATTCAAAGGCCATGTCTCTCTTCCTGGCTTGCTTTCCTCACTTCTCAGTTTCCTCCTTGACATGATGTCAAGTCTCCGTGGTGTAGTGGTAAGACACTCGCCTGGCGTTCCGCGAGCGCTATGTCATGGGTTCGTATCCTGGCCGGGGAGGATTTACTGGGCGCAATTCCTTAACTGTAGCCTCTGTTTAACGCAACAGTAAAATGTGTACTTGGATGAAAAAACGATTCTTCGCGGCAGGGGATCGTATTCCAGGGACCTGCCCGAAACGCTACGCGTACTAGTGGCTGTACAAGAATGTAACAACTCTTGTATATATCTCAAAAAAAAAAAAAAAAAAAAAAAAAAAAAATGTATCAGGAAATTTGTTTCTGCCACAGCTGCCAGCTTTTCTGTCTCTTCTTCCTCACCCCTAATTGGTTCATTTGTCCAATATTGAAATCTCCCTTTACTAACATCTTTATCCAGTCTGGGAATATTTTGCCATCCCATGGAGCATATTTTTGCAGACTCTGTTCACGACTTCGTATTTTTGGCTGGGAGATGTGGTTCTCTTGGGAGTCAGCCACAGGTTATATATAGCATTTTCATAAAATCTTTATGCTTCAGACATAAATTAGATACGGATCCAGATGTTATGACTAGTAACAAGTATACAAGCAATACAAACATCAAGTATACAAGCTTGAATGGTCCCCAAGCCAATATGCAACTGAAATATGCAAAATGAGGTTCGATGAAATATCTATGCCCAAGCTTACCATCAAGTGCTGTCGGGTCGTTGGGGATATAGCCTCGGCTACCAATGACTTCTGAACAGTCACGGTGGACGAGTGGTTAAGGTACGCCATGGTGCATAGTGCTCCTACCTGTCTGGGCTCGAATCTTTCTGGGGTGTGGAGTTATATATATATATATATATATATATATATATATATATATATATATATATATATATATATATATATATATATATATATATATATATATGTCGTACCTAGTAGCCAGAACTCACTTCTCAGCCTACTATTCAAGGCCCGATTTGCCTAATAAGCCAAGTTTTCCTGAATTAATATATTTACTATAATTTTTTTCTTATGAAATGATAAAGCTACCCTTTTCTCTATGTATGAGGTCAATTTTTTTTTATTGGAGTTAAAATTAACGTAGATATATGACCGAACCTAACCAACCCTACCTAACCTAACCTAACCTATATTTATAGGTAAGGTTAGGTTAGGTAGCCAAAAAAAGCTAGGTTAGGTTAGGTTAGGTAGGTTAGGTAGACGAAAAAACATTAATTCATGAAAACTTGGCTTATTAGGCAAATCGGGCCTTGAATAGTAGGCTGAGAAGTGCGTTCTGGCTATTAGGTACGACATATATATATATATATATATTATATAATATTTTTTCCCAGGAAAGTCGGTTAGCTACTAAAATTGTATTCCTAACAGCAATTTAGAAGAGTGAGCAGAAAGAAAGTTGACAAATTCTCAGAAATGTATAATTAACCAACAGGAAGCTTTCGAGAGCCCGGGATGGGAGGCGAAGTGGGAGGTTCTCGAGCACAAAGAGTCGTCTGTGTGCACAAATTTCATCAAGTTTTCGACGACAGTCGTGGGAATATCACGAACAAATTGGCCACTCGTAAACTGCACCTTTTCTGTCACTCGACATGAACCAAAATCCAATCAGCACCCGCAAGTGTTTGATTGTAAAGCAATGGGTTTAATTTGAATCAAAATTGCCTGAATTGCAAAAATGATTTATTCGCGATTCGGAATGCTGGAAGCACGCATTATTTCTTTTTTTTATTATCAGTCATTTCAGCAATCGTATTTTACAATGGTTTGGTGTTGGGTTTAAGGCCTGTCAACCTCTAGAGGTTGATTGGCAACACCAAATCAGAGCTGAACTGAAAAAAAATATCATGGAATTTTTAAGGTGTAACTCGTTTAATTTTTGTTTAAATGTTACTTTCAGTGTAATATTTATTAGGGGAAACTTTCTTACTTCAAAATTTGTTAAGGAATAATTTACCTATTTAAAAATTAAATCACACGGAAAACCTCCAACTTGCTGTACATAGAAGACTCCCGTAATCACACTAATATATAAATATGAAAGCTTACTGTTAAAATAACTGTAATATAACACAGTCAAGCAGTCCCCATGGCGTCGTGGTAAAACACTCGCCCGGAGCTTCGCGAGCGCTTTGGTCTGGGTTCATATCCTTGCCGGGGAGGATTGACCGGGTGGCAATCATTAACTGTAGCCTCTTTTTACCCAGCAGTGAATAGGTATCTAGTTGTTAAACGATTTGGCGGGTCGTATTCCGGAGAAAAATTAGGATTAAGGACCTGCAAGAAACACTATGCGTGCTGCTGGCTCACAAGAATGTAAGAACTCTTGCTTGTATGTACTCACCTAGTTGTGCTTGCGGGGGTTGAGCTTTGTCTCTTTGGTCCCGCCTCTCAACTGTCAATCAACTGGTGTACAGATTCCTGAGCCTACTGGGCTCTATCATACCTATATTTGAAACTGTGTATAGAATCAGCCTCCACCACATCACTGCCTAGTGCATTCCATTCATTAACTACTCTGACACTGAAACAATTCTTTCTAACGTCTCTGGCTCATCTGGGTACTAAATTACCACCTGTGTCCCCTTGTTCGTGTTCCACCCGTGCTGAAGAGTTTGTCTTTGTCCACCATGTCAATTCCTCTGAGAATTTTGTAGGTGGTTATCATGTCTCCCCTTACTCTTCTGTTTTCCAGGAACGTGAGGTTCAGCTCCTTTAGCCTTTCCTTGTAGCTCATACCTCTCAGTTCCGGAACAAGTCTGGTGGCATAATGCTGAATCTTCTCTAACTTTGTCTTGTGTTTAACTAGGTATGGACTCCAGGCTGGAGCTGCATATTCCAGGATTGGTCTGACATAAGTGGTTTACAGGGTCCTGAACGATTCCTGACATAAGTTTCTAAAGGCAGTTCTTATGTTGGCCAGTCTAGCATATGCCACTGATGATATCCTTTTGATGTAGGCCTCTGGTGACAAGTTCGGTGTGATATCAAGCCCCAGAACTTTCTCTCTATTTGACTCTTGCAGGATTTCACCCCCCAGATGGTACCTTGTGTTCAGCCTTCTGCTCCCTTCGCCTAATTTCATTACTTTATACTTTCCTGAATTGAACTTTAGCAGCCATTTTCTAGACCATTCCTCCAGTTTGTCCAGGTCATCCTGTAGTCTCTGTTTATCTTTATCTGTCTTGATCCTTCTCATAATTTTTGCATCATCAGCAAACATTGAGAAGAATGAGTCTCTACCCTCCGGAAGATCGTTTACATATATTAGAAACAGGACGGGTCCAAGTACTGAGCCCTGTGGAACTCTGCTGGTGACATCTCGCCACTCTGCTGTCTCTCCGCTCACAGCTACTCTCTGTTTGATGTTGCTTAAATACTCCTGTTTCTAATGTATGTATGTATGTATGTATGTATGTATGTATGTATGTATGTATGTATGTATGTATGTATGTATGTATGTATGTATGTATGTACATGCAAACTATTAGATGCAGAATTGCTGGATTGTGTCACGCAAAAGTTAGATTTGTATATGAATGAGTTTAGGTGAACACTAACAAGAGCTGCCTCGTATAAGCCAAGTGGCGGCCTTCTGCACTTTCCGTTATAATACGTTACCCAGTAACGTTACCCATCTAATACGTTACCCAGTAATTTGTTCCACAAATCAACAATCCTAATTTCAAGCCAGTATTTACATAGTTATACAAATGTATAATAATTTTTTCGTGTTATTCTCCTTTGTTATACCCTTTTATCCATTAATAAGGATGGAGGTGTTATCGTCTATGGCCTTGTACAAGCGCGGCACTGACCCGGAAAGGACCGAGCGAGCGGGTCCTCTCCACAGCCCTTTCTCTAGATTTACAACAACATACAAAATCCAAAGTCCTGACTTAATCAGCAAGGCACGAACCCTAGCCTAACCTGACCAACCGGTTTATAAAAAACGTGGATGTTTGTGAATTGCTACCTTTCATAGCACGTTGCATTTGGTGCGTTGGTTATCATGACGTACCATAACGTTGTAACGATTGAAAGGACGGATTGGGTGACACTCTCCGCGTGAACCTTTACGTTATAGAAAATGTGTAACATTCTTGGTGGACTAGCTTATTTTACAAACATCTTCGGCACTGGTTTCCATTCTGATATGGTTCATTGCGGACGCTGGGAAATACACATATATTTTTATGCCTTTGTTTTCGCAAACTTACACGAGCCGATATTAAATTGTATGCAATATAAACACTAAAAGTTTACTTTGGTGCGAGAATATGTTTAAAACAAAGCGTTCCTGCTGATGATAACGTCCTTCGCTAGATAGGCTTTAAGCCCAACACCATACCATTATAGCGAATCCTTAATAACGCTCCCGGAATTGAGAGGACCAACACCACCAAGCAGAGGAGAGCCTGGAAGCGGGGTGTGCCACCGGAGGGAGGCACTCTTGTGTCAGCCCTAGCGAAGCACTGTTGCTCACTGAGAGCGAGCGTTGTACAAATTCATGAAGAAAAATAGCCTACAACCTTGAGAGGTGGGGACGTTGAAACGGGAAACTGCAGCCCTTGTCCCGGCTCTAGAGGCCGTCCTGGCTGGGGTTGAACAGACGCCTGCCAGGAAGATATACTGAGAACTGCGTGCCGCTTTTCGGTGTATATACGAGTTTACTTTAAACTTGACAAATGTTTAAGTCTAAAGTATACTTGCTGATTGGTCAATAAGTTATATTGTTGGCCTTAATTGCCCTCGAACATACACTCAAATCTATTAATTACAACAGGTATTGAAACAAGAAAAGTTTGTATAAACGCAGTAAATTTGTCATTATCTTTCGTACCAGCCAGAGAAAGATTAATACGCTCATTACCCGAATTTACATTTTCTCATATTCTGTATAATGAGCTACCAAATCACTGCAACTAGCTTTTTATTTGACGGGGGACCTTTATATGGCCTCTTATAAAAGCAGGTTCATTGAGTGGGAAATGTTTGGTAGATATGCCAAAGATACGTTTTGAATATACATAATGAAACTCGGTAAACCTAAGGAAAAATCTGTATATCCACAATAAAAAAATAATGACTGCAAAAGACCTTCTTATTCAGTGTTAAGCGAGACGCGAATGAAAAAAAATAACTACCATTGAATTTGTTAGCACGGCAAGTAACACGGACACGACTGCGGACTTTGCTCCATAATTAACAGCAACATAACAATGAGGGTATCGTAAAGAATATAGCTAGACAGTAACATAAATCCAAATAGACACGAGTTACAGGTTATTCCACAATATGCATCAGTATAAGGTATCGTAAATGCCAAATTATTCGACGAAAGCTCACATATTGCAGTTTTATGATGACTACAAAAAACTGATCCGTAAATGGAATAACAAAATTTAAACTCTGCTGAGAATGGGTTGGGTATGTTGCTACATACATGGATTACGGGAACTTTCAAATCCAGGGATCCTATCACAATGGTTGTACTCTTCAAGTCACTTGTGCTGTCCCGTCTTGAGTACTGCTCAGTACTCACTTCCCCACTTCAGAGCAGGAGAGATTGCTGAAATAGAGGGAATACAGAGAACATAGACGCGATAAAGCACCTAAATTATTGGGATCGTCTCAAAGCTCTCCAAATGTACTCCCTAGAAAGACGACGAGAGAGATATAAAATATACACATGGAAAATACTGGAGGGCCAGGTCCCAAATCTACACAGTACGTTGGAACTAGACCTACAACTCTAGCTAAGGGCCCTGAGACACACTCTCCCTCTGTCTTCTCTATTCAATCTCTGAGAATATTGAAAGAGGCATTTAACAGATTGTGCTGACTCATTGCGATAGTATTAAATTCTTCTCTGAAACAAGAACTACCAGACTGTTGGAAAATGACTAATGAGGTGTAAGTATTCACAAAATGGTAAACACAAAAACTAATGAGCAGCAGACCAGTGCCACTAACGAACAAAGCCTGCAGTTTCACAAGACTGATGCGATGATGCTTGCAAAGCACTTGAATAACTGAATTTTATCTCCCTAAACACCACCATATATTAAGCAGAGAAATCCTGCTTGGCAAACTTTAATAGTAAAGTTATGCAACAAGATGACAGAAACTAGCAAAACAGGAAGGGATTTAATATTCGTAGATTGTCAGGACACATTCGACTCTGTGGTACACAAGAAACTTCTACTCAAGCTCGTGCATCTGGAGGAGTGCAAGGTCGGGCGAGGGAGTATCTCTCGGGCTAGAAGCAAAGGCTCTCGATGAGATGGAAGACATTAGAATGGAATACCACATGAGTCAGCACTAAAGCTCACCCTACACTACACACAGAAATCACAATAACGTGATGCATCACATTATTGTGTTATAACGTGACAATAACGTGATGCATCACGATCAACGTTATTATTTCAACTCTTTTGACCATGTCGTAGCTCAGTCGATTAAGGCAGCGTCTGGGATGCTCTCGGACGCAGGTTCGAATCCTCGTCACGGCCCTTGTGGATTTGTTCAAAGCTCACCCTGTTCCTGATGTATGTGACCGACATGAAATTGGCTGGTTTGTATCGATGTGTTTTCTGATGGTACAAACTAATTAGAATGATCAAAAACAGGATACCTTGCCGAGTAAACTCGACACTCTTGAGGTCGTAGAAAAATGTATACAGGGCTTCAACCCAGACAAATTAACATATGAGTATAGGAATAGATGTTATAAGATAATTAAACCAGTACAGATTGAGAGATTCTTGCATGATAAAAGGAGAAAAAGAGCTGGGAGTGGACGTATCTCGGACTCAGATGCCAAAGGAGCACACAGTTGCAGAGTAACATCTGCATCCTTTGTCAAAATGGCCGTGACGATCGAATTGTATTCTGGAATAGGATAAAGGAGCCTTCCCAATGCTCTATATAATATATTAGAAAGCACTGAATCTCCACAAAAGAAATCACAAACAAAACTAGAAAAGGTTCAAAGATGCAGAAATGACTCGTTCCCGAGCTATGGGGGACTGAACTACTTGGAATTAGACCTCGCCACATTAGAGGAGAAAAAAAACAACGTGAACATATTAATGGCATATACGATTCAAAGGAGGCTTTTCAAAATAGACAAATAAGGAATATTCAAAGCAAGAAACGCCAGAACGAGAAAACTAGAAACATAAATCATTGTTATGTCAGAAAGAACTTCAGTGCAAGCATTGTAAATAAGTGAAATGTGTTTGACCAGCGTTTTTCAACCGGTTTTACCACGGCCTCCTGGTGTGTTCCCGAGGGTCCCCAGGTGTGCCGCGGGAGTTTGTTGAAAGGAAGCGAAAAAAATTAAGAATAAATAAAATTATCGATGTACATTTTAGAAGCATGTTAGATTGTTCATAAATGGCCACCACCCAGGACGTCCTCCAGAGTCTAGATTCAAGAGCGTCCACGTCACTAAACTGATGTACTTAATTGCCTAACTCAACCAAGGACCCACCAACAGAAAACGGGACATCACCTCAATTAGCGAGCTGCTATCATTTTTAGTACATACGTTTTGTTTTAGAGGTCAAAATGAGGGTTTAGAGGTCAAAATGGGGGTTTAGAGGTCAAAATGGGGGTTTAGAGGTCAAATTGGGGGTTTTAGAGGTCAAAATGAGGGGTTTAGAGGCCAAAATGGGATTTTAGAGGTCAGAACGGGGGGGGGGGGGTTAGAGGTCAAAATGAGGGGTTTAGAGGTCAAAATGGGATTTTAGAGGTCAGAACGGGGGGGGGGGGGTTATAGGTCAAGATGAGGGGTTTGGAGGTCAAAATGGGGGTTTAGAGGTCAAAATGGGACTTTAGAGGTCAGAACGGGGGTTTAGAGGTCAAAATGAGGGGTTTAGAGGTCAAAATGCTATGCACTATTCCAGAGTACGGGCTGCCACACTGGCAACAATAACCGCCAGTCTTCAGTCATCTTTTCAATTATATCATATTTCAATAATTATAATAAAATAAATACGATCATAAATTTTGCAATAAATCTCTTAAAATCCATGATCAAAATTATTAAAAAAAATTCATAATGATTAGATTTTTAGCAATTGACCTTTCATACTTAATACTCGTTTTTAAATGATAGTCTCTCCTTAAAAAAATACTATGTACCTTGACAATTTTACAATCTGTCCCAAGGTTATGTTCATTCCATCCAGCTTCCGACCCCCGAACACGCACTCATTAATTTGAACATGCTCTTTATGCAAAACCGAAATTTTCTCAAATACAAATTAATAATATTATAAGCGTATTGAGCATATTTAAGCATAGCTTAGGTTAGGCGTTTAGGGTCTGCTGGCAGTTATTTGTATTTGTAGTACGTAACTTAGAGTTTCGTCACGAACAGAGATCATTCAGTGAGGCACTGTTCGAACATCGTCAGTTGAGTCCTGGGGTAAAGCATTCTTCATTCATGGACAGGGGGGTTTGGCGGCTGCATCGAATGAATATTTGACCTTTGTTGATGTGCAATATTGGCGTCTTGTTCGGTGTACACAATGTAAATTGTATATACATGATAAAAGAGACAACCTGGCCAATACATACAACTATTCAATGTTTGAAATGGCAGGTTTAAGGAGCTAACGCTCAACCTTGTAAGCACATTATGTTAAGCACATCTCGGTGACAACATCAAGGTAAGTACATCCAGACGAGTACATCAAGGCGAGTACATCTAGGTAACTACATCTAGGTGGGGTCCAAGCATAAATTTAATAAAGAGGAGAAAGGGTAATAGATTTTCCAGGTACATGGACATCACCTGGGAACTGAAATATTAAGAACCAACAATCTTAGGTAATATAATACTCACCATTTGGTCACCATTTGGTCCGAGAGACATCTCCCGTCACGCAGGGTGCAGTTGCGCCTCCACAGATCTCCAGTATCATCTTTTGATACTGGTAATGGCTCGAAAGGGCCACCACTTACGGGCTATTCATGCCCGTGCCACCTCTTGGGTGGCTTAATCTTCATCAATCATCAATCTTAGGTAATATCATAGACGTTGGCACAAGCACGAGAGGAAAGATTATAACATATCAATGAATAGAATGTCTAAGGCTGGAGGCCAGACCCTTGGGGCTAGTGTCATCTAATTTTTGATAGAAGTTGCTGTTGGGTACGTGCCCAACATAGTTGGGTCGGGATTGGTATAAATGAAATGGGTGCCACAGGAATCGATGTTAATGGGACCCCCATGACGAACATTGCAATATTGTATTAACTTTCGATTATTTATGTTCTTTGTTTTCTTACTATAATGTAAAACTTTATACACAGATATCCATGAAATTTTCTAATAAAATCTTTCATGTTTTACCAGTAATAACCTGTAATATGTATTCATAACATTATAATTCCTCCATCCATCATTCCCTCTGCCTCGCTAATGGCAGTCCTTTCCCTTCCCTCAGCACGCGCGCGCACGCACGCACACACCCACCATGTCGCAAACATGCCTAAGAGACTTTCGAACCAGAGAGAGAGAGAGAGAGAGAGAGAGAGAGAGAGAGAGAGAGAGATCTATAAAGGGTTATACAGGCTCATATAGAGGATCGTGTTGGTTTATATAGGGTTCTGTAGGTTTAGTGAGGTCGTACCGGTTTATAGAGGGTCGTCCAGGTTTACTGAAGGTCGTGCTGGTTTAATCTTATTGATTTAACTATTGATCAATTGTCTTTGACAATTGATCAATTGACAATTACCCGGGCCCTTTCTGGGCCTGTACCCGGGCCCTTTCTGGGCCTGTATCAGGGCCCTTTCTATGCCTGTACCCGGGCCCCTTCTGGGCCTGTACCCGGGCCCCTTCTGGGCCTGTACCCGGGCCCTTTCTGGGCCTGTACCCGGGCCCTTTCTGGGTCTGTACCCGGGCCCTTTCTGGGCCTGTACCCGGGCCCTTTCTGGGCCTGTACCCGGGCCCCTTCTGGGCCTGTACCCGGGCCCTTTCTGGGCCTGTACCCGGGCCCTTTCCGGGCCTGTACCCGGGCCCTTTCCGGGCCTGTACCCGGGCCCTTTCCGGGCCTGTACCCGGGCCCTTTCCGGGCCTGTACCCGGGCCCTTTCTGGGCCTGTACCCGGGCCCTTTCTGGGCCTGTACCCGGGCCCTTTCTGGGCCTGTACCCGGGCCCTTTCTGGGCCTGTACCCGGGCCCTTTCTGGGCCTGTACCCGGGCCCTTTCTGGGCCTGTACCCGCGCCCTTTCTGGGCCTGTACCCGGGCCCCTTCTGGGCCTGTACCCGGGCCCTTTCTGGGCCTGTACCCGGGCCCCTTCTGGGCCTGTACCCGGGCCCTTTCTGGTAGCACCTCGGGTGGCGAGGTCCTACACCACACAAGAACCTCATATGCCTAGCTGCCTTCCTATGCTTAACAAGAGAAACCCATAAACAATAGTTAGGAAATTACACCGGCATTACTCTAGAATAAAACTTTAAGAATCCAAATAATATTAATAATAATTTATTTATATTAAATATATACATTTGAATCAATATACAGTGGAGAATTCGTCGGTAAGAAATAAAAATTACATAAAACTATTAATACACAGGATCCCCATTACACGAGGTTCAAAATGAGGCTTAAAAAAGGTTAAATATGCACTGCAGACGAGGAGTCACAATAACATGGCTGAAATATGTTGACCAAACCACACACTAATAGAAAGTGAAGGGACAACGACATTTCGGTCCGTCCTGGACTATTCTCAAGTCGATTGAGAATGGTTCCAGGACGGACCGAAACGTCGTCGTCCCCATCATTTTCTAGTGTGTGGTTTGGTCAACTTAAATAAGCACTGTTGACAACATGCGACTTCTATATGGCGTACAAAAGTCGCGCACACGACTCTGGAAGACTAGTGGCTGTTCGCAGAGACTTGCGGGTTAGGCGGCGGTGTTGGTTGTGCAACCCGTCCTCTTAAAAATAACGTCACTTTTCGCTCCTATGGTCAAATTTGGACGTAATTTGAAATGAAATCGACTCACAAAAATGACGTACTGTTCCGTTTTCTGTTTGAGTCGTCCGGCTTATTCGGCCAGCTTAGAAATGAATTCTTTCCATTAACGTTATTCATACCATTTTGAAACTTTATGAGAATTTCCAAAAGCGGCATGTCGCGATCGGAGGACCATTGTGTCCTGGTGAGTGACTGGTGGTCCTATCAACACGCGGCCCACGATGTATGGCCACATGGTGTAATATTGCCTCGTTGTATGTCTCGTGAATATCCAGTGGAAAAATGGCATTATGTTGAAATATTTCGTAATTTATTTGACGTCACTAAATCTCTCTCTCTCTCTTTTCTCCCTTATTACCCTTTATAAGCACATGTGTAGGCGCGCGCACACGCACACTCACACGCACACGCACACACATACACACACACACACACACACATACACACACATACACACACACACACACACACACACACACACACACACTTTAGTTACCTAGAAATTGCAGCTGTATTATTCTCACCAGTTTTATATAAACATAAATTTAATAAGAATATATGTAAGAACAGTACAAGATAATACGTATATTAATAAGTTACAGAACACAAATAATACCAAAATGTTAACAAAGCAGTTAATGTTTGTTCCAACTTCACACATTTTCCTCTTCAAGCGATGAATTTGCATAATATAATTTACCAAATTGCTGTCTATGCAAAGTTTTACATGGTTTTGAGAAAGTTGTAGAATTACAAACTTTCCCCCCATCTCGTCTGTAATATTTAAAATGACTTTAGACTTCCTTATTTTTTAATATTTGACTACATACACAAAATTAATTAGGGAATGTTTTATGGAAATTATTCATAACAAATAAGGTTGACTTATTGTTGACCAAACCACACACTAGAAGTTGAAGGGACGACGACGTTTCGGTCCGTCCTGGACCATTCTCAAGTCGATTGTGTTGACTTATTGGTTAGTTAATTGTTTGGTTGGTGCTTTTTTAAAGAATGTGGATCCTTGTAATCTTACAGCAGGTGTCATGCGCCCAAATGTTCTATGATATTCGATACGCGGAATTTATTTTAAAATCTGAGTTAAATGAAGCTTGGGAAGGATTTATTTAACTTACCGTATGAGATGTTTGATTTGCTCAATATTCGTATCTTAACATTGGCTGTGATATTCTATATATAGTGTGTATGTTGTGGTTCTCGCTTAGCTGTGTTTGTAGAACTTTGTCTCCCGGACGAGATACTTCAAAATTCCGATCGCCTAGAGCCATTAGGCTGTATTATCCATGCTTGAATATGCTCAGGAAACTGTCACGTTCAAGTTTGTTTATTGAGACAAGAAAAAAATACATCTCAAAGGGATAGAGTAGCTTAGGCTATTTCTACCCTCCCATGGAAGCTGTCTACACCTGCGTGAAGATGTGCGTGGGATCCAGTGGTACAGGCTAGCCTCTTACTCCGACAATGATGAAGAATTTATTGCATTCTGTTCCTTCAATCTGTGCTCTTTATACGTCAGCATATCCTTGCACCCAATGCAATCCCCAAACACCTTTCACCACTACACGCCTAAATCCCCTATAAAACTGGAATCCCATAACATCTGCACCCCACACACCTGGAATCCCATAACATCTGCACCCCACACACCTGTAATTCCTACATACCTTACACCCCCTATACAACCCTACACCACCTACATACCTACTCTCCAACACACCTGCAATCCCTACACCCTACAAATTTGCATCCTCTACACACCTGTACCCTTACAAACCTGCACATTCTCTACACACCTGAACACTTATACACCTGCACCCCCCCTACATGCACGCACATACCTCTCTATGCACCTGCTCCCCTACACACAAAGCAAAGATCCAACCCAAACTGCTATACAGCCACATCAGAACGAAAACAACAGTGAAGGAACAGGTAATAAAACTGAAGATGGTGGCAGACAGGTTCACTACAAGTGACAAAGTGGTTTATGAGGAACTCGGTAACAGATTCCAAGAGGTCTTCACAATAGAAAAAGGAGACGCTTGAATTGGATGTGGCAAAGGCTGTTGGCTTGGAGGGAATCTCACTATGGATACTAAAAGAGGGGGTCAGGAAAAATTATGCCACCCACTCTCAATGTTGTATAACAAGTCACTCGTAACAGGAGAAGTTTGAAAGACGGCTTATGTAGTCCCGATATACAAACAAGGAGACAGGCCAGTGTCCCTAACCTGCATACCATGCTAGGTGATGGAGAAGATTGCGAGAACAAAAAAACAGAACATATGGAGAGAGCGAACTCACCAGTATGGATTCAAGGATGGCAAATCTTGTTTCACAGGTTTAATAGAATTCTTTGACCAGGTAACAAAAAATAGACAAGAAAGAGAAGGGTGGGCAGACTGTATATTTTTGGATTGCCAGAAAGTCTTTGATACAGGAACCCATATGAGACTAGTGCATAAGTTGAAGATGCAGGCAGGAGTAACAGGGAAGGTACTCCAGTGGTGGACAAGGGAGTACCTAAGCAACAGAAGACAGCGAGCCACTGTGAGGGGTGAGGTCAATAATGGAGTCACACATGGGTTCAGTTCTTGGACGTATCCTGTTTTTGATATATGTAAACGATCTCCCAGAGGGAATAGACTCGTTCCTCTCAATGTTTGATGCTGATACGAAAGTTATGAGGAGGATTAAGACAGAAAAAGATATCAAGAGGCTACAAGACGACCTGGACAAACTGAAGGAATGGTCCAACAAATGGCTACTAGAATTTAACTAGAATAAATATAAAGTAGTGAAACTAGGTGGAGGGAGCAGGAAGCCAGACACAAGCTACCAAATGGGAGACGAAGTCCTCCAAGAAACCGACAGAGAGAAGGATCTAGGAGTTGATATCATACCGAACCTGTCTCCTGAATCCCACATAAAAATGATATCATTAGCAACGTATGCGAGGCTGGCTAACCTCAAAACTTCATTTAGAAATGTGTAAAGACTCATTTAGAATCTTGTATACTACATATGTCAGATCAGTCATGGAATATGTGGCTCCAGCATTGAGTGCATATCTTGTCAAGTATAAGACGAAGTTGGAGAAGGTTAAGACGAAGTTGGAGAAGGTTCAAAGGTATGCCACTAGAATAATCTCAGAACTACGAAGTATGAGTTACGAGGAATGGCTGCGTGAATTGCGCCTCACGTCGCTGGAAGAGAGAAGAGTTAGAGAAGATATGATTACCACGTAAAAGAATCTCAGGAGAATTTACAGGGTATATAAAAAACATTATTTTACACGGGTGGTACTCGTACGAGGGGAAACATATGGAAATTGAGTTCTCAAATGAGCCACAGAGACATTAGAAAGAACTTTTTTTCAGTGTCAGAGTAGTTAGTAAATGGAATGCATTAGTCAGTGATGTGGTAGAGGCTGACTCCATACACAGTTTCCCATGTACTACAGATATGATAGCCTAGTGGGCTCAGAACCTGTATGCTAGTTGATTTTTTTTTTTTGCAGGGATATTCCTGCGCGGTCCCTAAGCCTCTGGCTGGCCCACTAAGTGTTGCTTGTTTCTGTTTTACTTGGGCGGAGTATGAGTATTTATGACTCGTAAGGTCGCTTCAGTAAGATTTTGCCATATGTGTTTAACAACTTCTGCTCTGTTGAATCTAAGTTGAAATCTTAATGAGTTTGTAACTGTGCACGGTGTTAGATAATGTTCCAGTGGTCTGTCGGGCATTTCTCCACAGTGCTGACATTTCCTCTCATCTTCTAGTTGATTGACAATTGAGAGGCGGGACCAAAGAGCCGGAGTTCAGTCCCCTCAAGCACCTACACCCCTTCGCCTCTCCATCCCTACACCCGTGCACGACCAATGACGGAGTCGAATGAAATTTAGGATTTTGAACGCTCGATAGGCAATTTTTTTTTATCTGAAATCGTCATTTGCATTCATGAAATGTAAATTTGTTACCGTTAAATTGAATTTGGAGAAATGTGGCAATGTGTCTTTACCAGACGTAATTGACAATGAGTCATTTCTGAATGGAAATATATCAAGATCTATAATAATTCCACTAAGCAAATTTATATATTTTTCACAATCAATAATAGCGGTACATTATTTACAAATGGAAGCAAGAGTGGATTAGTTTGGGTGAATATGATTATATTTCATGCCTGAGATCGACCAGTTTGCTCTGCTTGAACATCAGTTAAGTTCTGCATGAAAATAGCAGAAGCCATTACTTACCCTCTGGAAACAATATTGGGCTTTATCTAGTATGTGGAAATATTACCGACCATTACCTACTGCCTGGAAGCAGTACCTGCCATTACTCATTGCCTAGAGACAGTACCTGCCATTACTCACTGCCTGGAGACAGTACCTGCCGTTACTCACTGCCTAGAAACAGTACCTACCATTACTCGCTGCCTGGAAACAGTATCTACCATTACTCGCTGCCCGGAAACAGTACCTACCATTACTCGCTGCCCGGAAACAGTACCTACCATTACTCGCTGCCTGGAAGCAATACCTAACACTGTCAATGGAGGACAGACGAAAATGTATATAAGCATGTTAGTATTGTAAATGTACAGCCACGTCTGTGGTAGAGAGAAAAAATATTCCCTGGAAACGCTACCGGCCATTAGTAAAGGTTCTAGTTGTCCGTTTTCGATGGAGGACCAATACTGGATCTCGTTTGCCTTATCCTAATGTTGGTATTCTCCTCACGTGATGTGTTGCGGGCCCAGGATTTGGGTGAATTGTAATGCTACGAGAATTGTGAAATTGGTAAAAAAACGAGAGAAAAACAAGTTTTGTTTCCCCTTTAAACTGATCTGAGGCTTTGTTCTGGTTATTAGATTATTATGTATATATTTTGAGTTTTTTTTTTGGTCTAGTCTTTCGTTATAAAATTATACTTGTGTGCCTATGTCTTGTTCTGGATTGGTGAGGTGGTACCGTGTACCTTTGGGGGTGATCCTGGGCGTCATGGGTTCGAATCCCAACCCATGTTATGTAGCCGGGTCATTTAGTCAATTCAATGTGAGGGTCAATTCCGGGTCAATTCTTAGTGAGATTATATATATATATATATATATATATATATATATATATATATATATATATATATATATATATATATATATATATATATATATATATATATATATATACAGTGTGCGTGTGTATGTGTATGAATAAGTGCACATGTAAAACACGGTGTGTGTGTGTGTACTCACCTAGTTGTGTTTGCGGGGGTTGAGCTTTGGCTCTTTGGTCCCGCCTCTCAACCGTCAATCAACAGGTGTACAGATTCCTGAGCCTATTGGGCTCTATCATATCTACACTTGAAACTGTGTATGGAGTCAG
Source organism: Procambarus clarkii (assembly GCF_040958095.1). Classification (NCBI taxonomy): domain Eukaryota; kingdom Metazoa; phylum Arthropoda; class Malacostraca; order Decapoda; family Cambaridae; genus Procambarus; species Procambarus clarkii. Next base: position 11,344,213 of record NC_091188.1, on the reverse strand, counting down.
CCTCCACCACATCACTTCCTAATGCATTCCATTTGTGTGTGTGTGTGTGTGTGTGTGTGTGTGTGTGTGTGTGTGTGTGTGTGTGTGTGTGTGTGTGTGTGTGTGTGTGTAAAACTAGGAGGCCGTGTGAGGGTGGGGTGAGCAGGTAGTAGCCCTTCACTAGCCGGCGTCAGTGTTGCCACCACAGGGGTGGAGCTCCCACACCCTCCTGCTCCTCCAACGCTTCACACACAAATCTAACCATTTTTCTTTCTCTCATTTTCCCAACCATTGTTTTCTTTAAATTCTCAACCCTTTGATGAATCAAGTTTGAACTCATATAACTGTGCAAGGCGGGAATAAAAATATATATAAAAAATATTTTTTTTCTTACATTTTTTTTTTCGTGGTAAAGGGTCGTTGTAAATTGATTGTGTGTAACAAAACATCCCGAAGGTTGAAGATTTTATCAGACGTATATATGTAAATAGTGTGATATACACGTATATATATATATATATATATATATATATATATATATATATATATATATATATATATATATATATATATATAAAACCAAGAAGGAACAAATATGAAGCAGGTAAGAGAAGCGAAAAATCAGAGCTCTCTAGTGTGTTAACCCAGTTTTAAGGAATATTGAAATAGACACGAAAACGCTCTAGTATTTCCTGTATTATTTTCCTTCGCGGTATATGTTTTTAATTTTTTCGCAATTTACACACACAATATATATATATATATATATATATATATATATATATATATATATATATATATATATATATATATTTATATATATATATATGTACATATATATATATATATATATATATATATATATATATATATATATATATATATATATAACTATTGTTAATTAACCTATGGATTTTTTCCATTCTTCGCAATACCTTCTACCATCTTGGAGGGGAAGAAACGCTAGATCACTTTATCTCTCCATTTTATTCTTCAACGTTTCATCAGCAATGTGACATCTTCAGGAATACACTCTTATGTTTTAACTGACACAGGTATACTGAGATTGGGAGAGGGGAGTGGAGGTGAGAGGGGGGGGGGAAGAGATGATAAAGGGGAGAGGGGAGGGCGAGACAGAGACCCAGGCACAGCCAGGTACCCCATCCAAATATATAAAAGATGGTCTATCCTCACCAAACTTTGCAGGGTGACTAGTGAGTGTAGAGGCCGGTCATAAGAGGATCGCCCCCCCCCCTCCTCCACCAACTTATATGGGATCAGGGTTGCTTCCTAATGCCCTTGAATTCAAGGGAGATGAAATGTTCTGGCCTAGTCTATGGTTATATAATTTGTTCATTACAATATGCCGATAGACAGTACACTTCCTGGATTGAGGATCAGGGAATATATCGATATAAAAGAGGATATATATGTGTCCAAGATTGACGGGGTTAGAGTGACGGTCACGTAGGGAGGGTCGATGAAGGGGAGAGGTGCCACATGAGGGGAAGAGGTGCCACATGAGGGGGAGAGGTGCCACACGAGGGAGAGAGGTGCCACACGAGGGAGAGAGGTGCCACACGAGGGGAGAGGTGCCACACGAGGGGGAGAGGTGCCACACGAGGGGGAGAGGTGCCACATGAGGGGGAGAGGTGCCACACGAGGGAGAGAGGTGCCACACGAGGGAGAGAGGTGCCACACGAGGGGGAGAGGTGCCACACGAGGGGGAGAGGTGCCACATGAGGGGGAGAGGTGCCACACGAGGGAGAGAGGTGCCAAAAGCGTGTTCTGATGACATATTTCCATTCTAGGGGCTCTCAACACTTCAATGGCATAACAATTTTGGGTCCACCACTCGTGGGTGTCCGTAATGACGGGGGAACATTGGGTTCTGCACTAAAGCTAACGAGACTTTTCTGGGTGATTGGTGGTTGAATTGGGGCATTTTGACGGGTGGTTGGGGTCCGGTCTCCTCTATGGAACTGGTTTCCATTCTGGCGGGTCCCGACACATTCTGGCGGCTCCCGACAACATTCTGCCTATCCCCCCTCTCTACCTCCTTCCCCAACATTCCTTCCCTCTCACTTGGGCTGGACGGTAGAGCGACGGTCTCGCTTCATGCAGGTCGGCGTTCAATCCCCCGACCCCTCTCTCCCATCCCCCCTTCTGTCTCTTTCAGGAAAATGATATAATGAAATATTGAAACTGCTAACTAAGTCTGCGGACAAAACAAATATTTCATATTTGACCATGAAAGTCGCTCGGCCAGGTTGGGGAAGGGGGATGGTTTTGATGCCGATATTTCTTCAAGTGGCACTGGATCCGACCCTGACCGGCCTATGACATTCGTACCCCGCGCATGCTGTATGGGTGAAACTTGTGCGAGACTAACCCCAGGCATCTGGTCTCCAACTTTGGACAAACCAGCAAACATGTAGACATTCTGTGTTATAGTTATGGATGGCAATTGGTTAATTAATCAACTCACGCTGCTGCATTTAACTACAGCATATATGCCGGTGAAGCCACTATTAACTATAGTAAGCGATATTAATTATAAAAACGATATGCAAATAATACTTATACTATTAATATTGCTAGTGATATCTAAAAATATTGATAAGGATAACGACAGTTATAATACAATAAAATAATATTTTCAATAGTAATTATTTAAGTCTTTTTCTCGAGAACCGGATTACAGGAGGTCTTCATGGATGTATGCCAGTTGGTTTAGGTGAGGTTTAACCCATAACCAGGTCTTTAGTATACGTGCTGGTTGGTCAGTAAGCTATTGCAGTGGTCTTAATAGCCCCTCCAGAGGTTGACAATTAAATTACCCATTTATCCGGTACATTTATAAATACACAAAGAAGTGTACCCAGTTTCTCGGTGTATACTGAAAGAATATATTTTAGTCCTGGATAATATTTAGGAATAAAGTGAATCCAATGGTTAGTCAGTAAGCAAATAATATGGTTTAAGTAGCTGTCCAGAAGTTGAGAGGACTTGAGCGCAAAACCGCACTCCAACTCCACACAAAAACCGTGTTTGTTGCATAGACTTCCAAAGAACATAGACATTACACACACTTCAAGCACTGTAGACAACCTTGAGTTTGAGACAGTATTGTATACCTCCTTGGATCTCCTACCTGTAAAAGCACAAACCTAGGGAAGATACTTGACATGACCACACACTGAGAGAGAGAGAGAGAGAGAGAGAGAGAGAGAGAGAGAGAGAGAGAGAGAGAGAGAGAGAGAGAGAGAGAGAGAGAGAGAGAGAGAGAGAGAAGAGAGAAGGAACAGTTAAAACATTTTAATATGTAAAGTTAAGTGATACAGAGAAGCAAGTAATTCAAAGTGAGGAAAAAATATAAATATGTAAATGGAAATCAGACTCAGTGTGTCTCATTTATAATCTTATTCAACGCAACTATTTTGTACAGAGACTTGGAATTGTTAAGAATACGTAGTTCAAGCTAACTGTGCGCATCCTTAAATATTATTATGCAGAGTTATGAGAGGAGAGCCTCGTTGCTTTAAATATAGCAAATAGCTAGTTAACGGTAGGCTAGAGGATGGCTTTCGGCCCTGTAAGTACATCTCGGCGAGTACATATAGGTGAACGCGAGCGCGCACACACACACACACACACACACAGGTAAGGCTACGGGAAATACACCTTACGACACTGGAAGACAGAAGAGTAAGGGGAAGACATGATCACTACCTACAAAATCCTCAGGAGAATCGACCGGGTAGACAAGGATAAACTATTCAACACTGGTGGTACGCGAACAAGGGGACACAGATGGAAACTGAGTACCCACATAAGCCACAGGGACGTTAGAAAGAACTTTTTCAGTGTCAGAGTAGTTAACAGATGGAATACATTAGGCAATGATGTGGTGGAGGCTGACTCCATACACAGTTTCAAATGTAGATATGACAGAGCCCAGTAGGATCAGGAATCTGTATTGACAGTTGAGAGGCGGGACCAAAGAGCCAAAGCTCAACCCCCGCAAGCACAAATAGTACAAACACACACACAGGCTGGGGATGCCAGGTCGAGGCGGGCGTGGCCAGCGCCATTAAACAAACACTTGTGATATTACTCAGGCGCCTGAACCCATTATCTCAATTTATAGCCGAAAGGATAATCAGAATCACCAGTAAATTAACAAACTTGAGTAAATAAATTTGCCACCTCATGTCATTGGAAGGGGTAGAGGGAGGGGGGAGGGAAGAGCAACATCTCAACGTTAATTTGCAATTGCCTCGTTCATTTGGCCAAGATTATGGACAGTATAACTTTTGGAGCCATTAGGAGCGACTTCTGTTCGGATCACACCGCTGTAAATGCTTCACCAACGTACTATATATATATATACAAATAATTGACAATAGAACCAAAATACCTAACCTAAAGCCTAACTGTATAACACATTCTATTATATAATTTTAATTGATATTTGATTTTTTTTATTTTCAGTACCATAACGTTTAAGTTTATGAATTTCTTTTTTCTTTTCATTAGTTTTTTTTTTTTGCAACTTTCCATTGTTCACTTTACGGTCGGCCGTAGTGAACAGTGGGAAGTTGCATTTACAAATTTGTAATCTTAAATATGTATAATATATGATGTAGTAGGATGTAACCTCATGAAATATGGCTATGCTTCAATCTACAATTTAGGCCTAATATCTTGTGAATGATCCTCTGTTCTGTACTTACTTACCTAATTGTATTTACCTAATTGTGCTTGAGGGGGTTGAGCTCTGGCTCTTTGGGCCCGCCTCTCAACTGTCAATCAACTAATGTACAGGTTCCTGAGCCTACTGGACTCTATCATATTTACACTTGAAGCTGTGTATGGAGTCAGCCTCCACCACATCACTTCCTAATGCATTCCATTTGTCTACTACTCTGACACTGAAAAAAATTCTTTCTAACGTTTCTATGGCTCATTTGGGCACTCAATTTCCACCTGTGTCCCCTAGTGCGTGTGCCCCTTGTGGTAAATAGCCTGTCTTTATTTACCCTATCAATTCCTCTGAGAATTTTGTATGTGGTGATCATGTCCTCTCTAATTCTTTTGTCTCCCAGTGACGTGAGATTTAATTCCCGTAGTCTGTGTGACAGTGAATACGAGCATCATTATCACTTTAATAAAAACTAGTTGAATTACTCAGATTAGGCAAAGTTGCATATTTTATCAATAAAGATGTTAGTCATAATATGGGTTCGGCCGCAACTTGAACGAGCACAGCTAGAGAGCGAGGGACGAATCAGACGCTCAAACGCTGACTCAAATGCTCACCCGCTGATTCAGATGCTCAAACACTGACCCAAATGCCCAACCGCTGGTTTAGCAGCCCGTCCTCCAAACAAAGACCCAAAAGTGATTCCATCCACCCGCCAAACCCCCTGTTTATGAATGAAAAACGGTTTACACATGACTCACAACTGATTTCGTTCGAACACTTCCGGAACAAGTGCTTCACTGAAGAATTTTGTTCGAACCACAACGCTCTAAACAGTCCGTCCTCCAAACAAAGATCCAAAAGTGATTTCATGCACCAGCCGAACCCCCTGTTTATGAATGAAAAGCGGTTTACACACGACTCACAACTGCTGTAATGGACTTGAGTCGAGGACGGGTTGCTCTAAATGCTTCACCCACGTACTACAAATGCAAATAATCGCCAACAGAACTTAAACACCTAACCTAACCTAACCTATGACTATATATGCACAATATGCTAATATATTATAGTATTAATTTATATTTGAGAAAATTCCCGTTTTGAATGAACAGCATGTAAAAATTTTTGAATGTGTCTGTGGGGTCGCCGCTGGATGTAATGGACTTGAGTCGAGGACGGGTTGGATTTAGACGCAAGCTTTCTTAACTCAAGATGCATTCACCTAGCTGCACTTGCGGGTAATGAGCTATATCTCAAGGGATCTACCTATCTAATAATTGATATACTACTCGTATATGAGGCCGTGGACAGCAGCCCAAAATTAAAGATGCGAACATAATGAGTTACATTTTTGTTAGTGTTATAATTTGTAATATTAACACAGGATTTTGGGTATATTATTTTGAATAATTTTGATGTGCAGTCTTGGAAGGATAGATAAGAGGAGTGAGAGAAATTCGGGATAGGGGAGTTTGAAGGTGGTTAGGGGAACACGGAGGGGGTAGTAGGGTAAGGAGTAATGTGATGGGGTAGTGAATGGGGAGACGAGGGGTAGGGGTGATGTTGATTATAGGGGAGCGGGAGCAGCCCGTCCTCCTAATGTTTCACAACGTCACGAAAATGATTAATTTAAAGTGTCCTCTTCATGCCTACCAGAGAACTCAAAATAGAAAACGGGACAATACGTCACTTTTCAACCCGTTCTCGCACTTTCTTACAGTCAGCATTGACTTATTAAATACGTGCATATGTGACATACTGATTTATTGTGAATATTTTAGTTTACCTTGAAAAGCTTCATAGAAAACACCGACCTTACCTAACCTTCTTAGTATGTTAAGATAAGCATCTTATTGCTTCGTAATTACAATTATTACTTAACCTATACCTATAATAGGTCTTTGGCCTTATGTAACGCATACGAGTGAAAAAAACGACGCTCTTTTTAGGATGGCGGGAGATGGATAGGGGAATTTAGGAGGGAAAGAGGGAACTGTTGCTGGTAGGGAAAGGGGGAGGGGAAAGACAGGAAAAAAGGAGTAAAAACACCGAAAAAATGACAAAAATCAATACATAATAATGTTATGGAGAAACGGGTAATACCAGAGGTAAAATATTCCATTCTCCCTCGACAGAGTTTGGAAAACTATGTTTTGGGAGTAACTCAGTTATCCATCAGTGGACGCGTGCAATACCGCCCGATATATGGAAATTTGTCACGAAAGACAGTTTATTTCAATAATGCTGTTACGTTGCAAAAATAAAGGAAAAAAAATTGATTTAATTCAATTTATATATCGCGTTGTACGTTAAAGGTGAACTAATTCTATCAGAATTTGACATATTTTAATGTTGTTTTGGATATGCTATGACAATTTATTTATTTTAATTATATGTTAGCTGTAAATGACAAAGTTGAGTGAATTTATAATATTTTTATCATTAATTTCTTCTCTTATTGTGAATAAATTTGATTTAATATTAGTTATAGAATATATCTATTATCTTGGATCATTTTTATTTAACATTTAAAAGGTATTGAATTATATTTATTATAAATTACTATTTTTTGACTAACAACATTTAGTTATTTCGGGAGAAAAAAAGACATAAAAGACATACTCGATTTAAATGTGACTCATTTCAACACTAAACAGAAGATACAGCTCGTCATTTATTATAAGAGATATAGTAGAGACTACGGGCTCACCATAGCCCGTGCTACTTGGAATTATTTGTTCCCGGTAGCGAATCTTAAACAACAACATATAAGAGATAGACACAGAAAACGTCCTCATGAAGATCTCTCCCGCTACCAAACGAAACCCCAAGACCAAGGTAAGAACAAGAAGAAAGATACAGATGGATGGAATAATGGGGTGACGGAAGAATGGGAACGTAAACATAAAAGGAGAGAGAAAAAGAAAGAAAAAAGGAGGGTACACTTATGTCAGGTCACGTTTGTTAGAAAGGTTGGAGCATCTGAGTATGTACTGTGAAAGGGAAGAGTCAACAGCAACAAAGCCAGGACTAAGGTTCATAATGGGCAAGTTGTGTATCAGAGCCGATTCGACAAGACGCCGTTTGTGTAGAGGCAAGAAAAATTATTTTAGAAGAATACCAATCAATAAGACGATTAGTCCTTAACATGACAGAAGAGAACAGCATTGTTTGTGTCTGCAGACTTAACACTTTTTTTGTGTTCATTAAGTCTGTCATATAATGTACGGCCAGTGTAACACGGGACGCTACCACCAGTGTAACCCTGGACTGTATCGGCTCTACCTTGTCCTTTAAGCGCCTGTAGTTATTATTTACTTAAACTTAATTCCAAGGGAACAAATCCACAAGGGCCGCAACGAGGATTCGAACCTGCGTCCGGGAGCATCCCAGACACTGCCTTAATCGACTGAGCTACGACATGGTAAAAGAATTGCAACTGGAAGTTCTACTGACCTTACTCGGATCCTGCAGCCTCTCCGAGACACAAACCAGGGTTTCACAAAATTTCCCCCCATGCACCCGAGCTCTGTCAATAAGCTGTTCTACCTCTTCGGCCATTACTTCATTACACACATAAATCACAATAGCGTGATGCTTCAAATGAACAAATCCACAAGGGCCGTGAGTGTCTACGTTTTTGTCTCGGAGAGGCTGCAGGATCAGAGTAAGGTCAGTAGAACTTCCGGTTGCAGTTCTTTTACCATGTCGTAGCTCAGTCGATTAAGGCAGCGTCTGGGATCCTCTCGGACGTAGGTTCGAACCCTCGTCACGGACCCTTGTGGATTTGTTCCCTATATCTATCATTTCCAAGTTAAATGTTTTAAGGCCTTCACCTTACTTCAGAGACTTGTCCCGTACTTCCTGGGGAGCTGACAGACCCACACTCTTCTGTTTGTATTCCCCTCTCTCTCTCTCGTGCTGTCTAAACACAGCTGTGGCTGCCCCTACCTCTTCCTCTGCCCCTCTCCCGACCCTTAGTCGCCTTGATGCTCCTCTGCACATACTGGGTTACGCCTCGGCTCTGGTGCCATTCGTTCGTTCCTCACCCTGAGCTTGTTTGTCTAAACCTGTGTCCCGTCTCTAAAGGGTCGTCGTGATCGTTATTGTCTTCACTACCTCACATGGTCTCTGCAACATCCTCACTCTCGCTTATGCTGTGATTAAACTGTTACCTCTCGGGAAGGCCCTGTTTCCTCTCATTACCTTCCTTTTCCGGTGAGGATATCTCGTAAGCTTCCCGCTCGGGTTCACATTTGCAATATCTCCCCTCGATTCGTTTCAACCTTGCACACTATGGGGGTTTTCACTTATATAGTTTTGCTAGACCTTGACCCATATTGTGAAGGCTCATACTTCTCTTGTTATGAACCTTTCCTTGAACACATTTCTTCGCACTTCATCTGCATTGTACTATTCACAGATGGGCATAAGTCTGCCGACAGTACAGGCTTCTCCACTGTCTTTGCTGACCAAACTTACATGTGCCGCCTGCCCCTGAAGACTGGCATCTTCACAGCGGAACTCTATCCAGTTTTGTATGCTCTTTGTTAACTGCTTTTCCGACATCAACGCTCTTTTTTGTTATCGTGGTTGACTCTCGCAATGGCCTTTGCATCCTGTAGAGGTCGAAAAAACCAATATTGGTAGTTTCGTATCTTAAGCAGGTTTAGGACAGTTGATTTTTGCTGGATTCTCAGCCATATTAGTGTTACCTTAAGTGGACGTGCGGACACTGCCGCTAAGGCCATTCGCACTTGTTCTATTTCCCAAAAAGAGATTCCTTGTTCAGATTTCTATCCAGTTATTCATTCCTCAATCTCGTTGGCAAGTTAGTTGGTCTGGTGTTACAGGCAACAAATTGTGCAATCTTGAAGGTAAGCTATTCCCTTGGCATTCCTCTTACGACCGTAATACACGGCGGGAAATGGCTCTGGCTAGGTCACGTATTGGCCAATATGTCCACTTAACTTGTGGCCATTTAATGGATGTCGCCCTGCTCCTAATTGTCCAAACTGCATTGTCCCAATTACAGTCCTGCGCTTCCTTGTAGAATGTCACGATTTTCAGGACGATCGTTTATCTTGCTTTCCTAACGTCTCACAGGGTCATTTGTCCCTCAATACAACCCTTGCTGAATCCAATGCCGTTGATATCGTTCGCCTTAACTCCTTTTGTTGTGTTGGCGTCCAGAGTGATGTTTGGCGCCTTCTGAGTATCCCGCAAGACTGATGGTGCTACATAGTCTCCCTGGCATGGTGTCTTCTTTTGATAATCACGTTTCTATTCCCTTCCTCCCAGTGGTTATCTTCAGGTTATCTTACTTTGAGATGATTTCGGGGCTTAGCGTCCCCGCGGCCCAGTCCTTGACTAGGCCTCCTCGTTTCTGGACAGTACGTGAAACATTATACTCCACTTTCTCCCAGTGCATGAAACATTCCCTCCACTTCCTCCCAATGCATTAAACATTATCCTCCACTTCCTCTCAGTGTATAAACATTTATTTTCTACCTGCCGTTGCCTCCCAGGGCGAGTAATATACTTCCAAACATTTCCAGTCTCTTCTACCCTCTGGACTGCCCATCTTCAAGTGCACCAATGGAAATATAACTCTTATGTATTTGGCAAAACTCGTTTCATAGCCTCGCATAGAGTGCGTGTGTTTTTTCTCTCTTTCAAAGTCAATCACTCTACCACTCCTCTTCACACACGCACGTGCACAAACCCCACATATACATCTACATATACATCTATGTAAAATTTTGTTACACATGCTCAAAAACAAACACACAGTCACATACACAAGGACCACACCCTCCATTGTTCTACTCCCCTTCCGTGCCTCTGTCGCTGAAGCGTCATCAAATTGCCATTGTTCTTGTTCTCGCTTCTATTCCATTTACTTTCCCTCTCTTCCACCGAGGCAGCCTGAAGCTTCAGTCCTCTACAAATCTTCAAGTATTTTTAGTGTCTTCCTCGAGAGATTCGTACCTCATTTCATTTGTAAATACTGGGGCAGTGTAGGAGACGTTTGCCCATTCAAATTGTCAGTATGTGAATTGGTGTGTGTGTGTGTGTGTGTGTGTGTGTGTGTGTGTGTGTGTGTGTGTGTGTGTGTGTGTGTGTGTGTGTGTGTGTGTGTGTGTAAGTTCCAGCAAAGTAGCTTATATATCCAACTGATGAAATACCCAACCATTTGCTTCTAAAAGAATATGCACGAGAAAAATCCTCCCCTTCCACAAACAGAACAATATTTACTTTGAAATATTGAGAGTGCAGCTCACAATTTTGTTGCTGTGCGTCGCAAAAGAAGAATTAGAGAAAATATCCAGAGTAAAGAACTCTCAGTATAAAATCAAAACACACAGCTGACTAAAAAAAGATTACCCGCGCTTGAGAGGCTGTTGCTGACGCGGGGTTTGGTATTATTCAATGGTCTCTCCCCAGCGATCACACACACACACGCGGTCATCTAGCACCAGCCATAACAGGGCTGCCTACCCGCCCGCAACAAGTACTTCCGGACCTACCCCTACCATTAGTTTAGTTCATTTATTATGCACCCCCATACCCATCTTGTGGGCGGTAGTGGAAAGGGTTACAGAGGTACATAATGGGCTCAGGGACTGAACCCCATGACCATAAGGGTCACAGAGGCACAGAGGCTCAGTGATTGAACCCATGATCATACCATTACCCAACTAATTCCCAACACGCAGTTACTGCATTAACATGTACAGTACTTGCTTATCAGCGTATACGCAATATACACTCATTGCATATGCACTGATAAGTATACTTATTAACGAGCGTATATGCTGAAAAGTGCCACTTTTTAGCGTATATGGAAGTTTCGGCAGAGTTAGATTTAGGTGGTTTATACTGGAGGCCGTTTAACTATACTGAAGGGCTACTCGTCTGGAGGCTCGTCATACTGGGGGGGCATCGGTATATACTGGAGGCTCTCCTCTATATATATATATATATATATATATATATATATATATATATATATATATATATATATATATATATATATATATATTATAATATTACCGATGCTCATTAGTCTCATAAAACGTTATTTCTGTTGTGCATTAAGTGAGGTGGTGAGATGACAGTTTGGACTACCTGGCTCCTAGTTCCACAAAACCGCCATGTTATATTGAAGTTATACACAGGTTAAACATTTTCTTCCTGGGAACTCCATTGTTGATCCCGTGTAGTAGGCGTCAAGTTGCCCTGGCTGGCGTATAGTTTCCTATGCAACCCAGGAAGACAAAGGATGTCGGTGGGAGAGAAACTGTGGGCGTCTAGGAGTCTTGTGCTCTATTGGAAGTCTAGGAGTCTTGTGCTCTATTGGAAGTCTAGGAGTCTTGTGCTCTATTGGAAGTCTAGGAGTCTTGTGCTCTATTGGAAGTCTAGAAGTCTTGTACTCTATTGGAAGTCTAGAAGTCTTGTACTCTATTGGAAGTCTAGAAGTCTTGTGCTCGGGAGGGAAGATAACTCACACGATCACAGCTTATGTCGGCAAGATGTTTACAAAATGCTGTTTGGTAATCAGGTATTAATATATTTGTAATGTCATTATTGGATATGTTCTAAGAGAGAGAGAGAGAGAGAGAGAGAGAGGGAGAGAGAGAGAGAGAGAGGAAGGGATGTAGGTACCGGGGAGGTAGGACTCATGAGCTACAAAGACATATCTCTCGTCTGGCAGAGAATCTCGTGAATATTCCAGGTCTGGCCGTCTCCCTGCGGGAAGCCTCATATATTTTCCTTAGACCAAAAACTGCACGGACTTTGCATCTAAATGACAGAAATATTTCATACGCCGTCATAGCCTGGCAGACGTGTAGAAAGGTAGAAATTTATGCTACGACTTATCGTTTCTTTTTCATGGCTAATAACATTTATGGAGCGAAAGAGTTATTTTCAATTAAATTAAATGTTTAACATTTGCATAGTAATGGAGACTAGATAGGCCCACAAACAATATAGTTTCCAATTATCAGGGAGAAGAAGCCTATTTATTTTTTTAGGCTTCTCTCCCCAAATGGAGGCAGAGGCTACCATGCGGTCACCCAAACAGTTAATGGCCAAATACAGCGGTGTTTCACCAAATACTGAATAATGGTCGGCACATATATCCACGGGCTAATGTATTATAATGGTTGTTACATAAGTAGACCTTGGCTTGCTAAACGACATCACCTTCACTTTGGTCTTGGTCCCTCTACAGCATATACTGATCTGTTAGGTAATGTAACACTTTCTTTAGTTTGGAATCTTGCGTCATAAAAATTCACTTACGTGCGTGTGTGTGTGTGTGTGTGTGTGTGTGTGTGTGTGTGTGTGTGTGTGTGTGTGTGTGTGTGTGTGTGTGTGTGTGGACGGGGAGGACCTGAGAGGGTGTATGATGGGGAGGAATCGGTGGGTGGGTGTGATGGGGGAGGGGGAGTAAAGATGTAGAGGGGTGTCAGGAAGAGTGTGCGATGAGATAGGGAAGGTGTGTGTGTGTGTGGAGATGGCTAGGGTGTGAGTACCTGCTGAGCTGTGGTCCCTATCACAGCTGATTCAAGAGTTTTGTCAGAAATGGAACATTATTATTTCATATTAAATATAATGTGAATAGAAAATGTATTTAAAAGAGCTATTTATCATAAAAATTGTATGCAAGTAAAAACGGCAATAGTAATTAAGATAAAAACGATACTCCTTTAACAAAAAAAATCAATCTCTTGAAGTGCTAAATTCTATACGTTTGCAAACTACCTAAAGGTTTGCAGACTCCGAGGCGCGAGAGTGGCTGCAGGAGGATCTAAGCGAGTTCAAGTAGCTTTGTATTTGGCAGGATTAAGGTATACTACAACTGTTAATTTTGCTCAAGCTTTATTGCGGAATGATGATGAAGGATGAAGTCGAAGTGGAAGGCTGGTGAACTCGGCACAAGATGATAAATCTCCAAATGTGGCGCTCGAGTTTCGTCATTCTGTTGTATTCCGGCAGAATTGCGCAAGCCGAAGTAATTAGTCTGCGAAGTAATTATGAGGCGAAAGTGCTAAGTCAGGATGATAAAGTGTGGGAAAACTCCCACTTCACCCATAAATTGTTAATGCAACAGGTAGAAATAAATTGCCGCTGGTTGTGTTAATTCCATTATAAATAAACACACTAGTCATTAATAATTATAGAGACGACTTTTAGTCATAAAAGAGACGATAAAAAAAAAAGAGATGAAAATGACGACTTTACTTCATTAAACGAGTTACACTAAAATTATCAGTCTCAGGACTGAAACTAAAATAAAATGAATCTACTAAATTATATAATCAATAAAGTTTTAACATCAATCCCATTCTTCCTTCCGAATCTCAAAGAAAACGAGTGGAGAATGACGCAGAGGCATAAGGAAGAGGAGAGCCATCATTGTTATTGTTGGTGAAACTTGAGCCGCGACAGAGCGTCCCTCCCATGTGCCTCTCACAACGCAGAAAATTACTCCAGCACGTCCCAGAAAACCGCGTGATTTACATTAGTTACTATTTGTTGCCAAGACTTGACAGAACTGAAGAAAGTGAAGAGTTCGGTTTTTCTAATAGTAACGATGTGACGTCATCAAGACTGTAACTTGGTAAGCTAAATAAATTGTGAGGTTCAGTACCTGAGCCCATTTTGTGCCTCTGTAACTCTTTCCACTACCGCCCACAGGATGTGTATGGGGTGCATAATAAATGAACTAAAGTAACTCTAATAGTACATAATTTTTGGCCATTTATATGTATCTAGAATTTAAATCATTACGATGTAGGAAAACATCACCCTAAAGGGTAAAGTTTTATTCATTATTAATTACATAAATAAATCACGTGTAACACCCGTGCTTTACACGTTAGCGTCAGTTTTTACGGTATAACTTGTTGGCAGGTAAATTGTGACCGCATGAATCAAGGGACCCAGGAACTAAGGAAGGGTCCACGGGAACCAAGGAGCCACGGGAGCCAAGTAACCACACAAGCAAAGGGACCACGAAAACCAAGGATCAGAATCAACAGAGTTCTCGTCTTATCCTCCCCAGAAATAAAAGCTTGGGTCTGAAAAATCCCAAGAAGTTTGCCAGCTAATAACCTCTATAGAAAGTCTCCTCCGGCCTTTGCAAACTGCTCAAGGCACGCTAATTGCCAGAAGGGAAGGAATCATCAGCAAGTCCAGCCAATCATCTACTTCAGTTCACTCAGAAAGCGTCTTGATTAAACTGAACAAAAGCAACAGTAATTGCCTCAAAGTTCACGCATATTTGCAAATTTTAACGCCGATATAAAATTTAGCGTAGTAAGCCCTAAAGTAAAGAAACCGATATCTCTGGCAAACTAAATTAAGAGTTTTATCTAGTTAATAAATGTGCGAGTTATATTATAGTATTAAGTTCCCTATTTACCTAATATATGTCCCGTGTGTGTGTGTGTGTGTGTGTGTGTGTGTGTGTGTGTGTTTGTGTGTGTGTGTGTGTGTGTGTGTGTGTGTGTGTGTGTGTGTGTGTGTGTGTTTGTGTGTGTGTGTGTGTGTGTGTGTGTGTGTGTGTGTGTGTGTGTGTGTGTGTGTGTGTGTGTGTGTGTGTGTGTGAGGAGACGCATAAAATGCACAGGAATATTACATATTTTTCACACGCAACCAAACCATCATCAAAGATATGCTGACCAACAACACTAAAATAATCAACACATACAACGACAATATAAGATTGACAATAGACTACACATCACACACATTTCCAATTGTCAACAGCCAGCTTAAGTACATTGTACCATCCACACGACTAAGAGAGAGACTTATTCTAAGACAGACTTATAGTCTATTAATATGCTTAAAATATATATATATATATAAATTAAAAAATCTAACCAAACTAATGTAAACCTAATATAGTAAACATATTTGTCCTAGGTTACGCTAGGTTTGGCCTAGGTTAGAGTGTTCTAATTATATCTATACGTGTGATTCCTTTCCTCGTTGAGACTTAATGTATTCATTATTTTTTTATTCGACACTACTGAAACGCCATCAACACGAGATACAAATTAGAACACGGTATTCATAAATTGATGTCCTGTGAGAGCAAAAATTCTCGGTACGTCTACACGTCATATTTTTTCCCTGTAATAACTCACTAAAATAGAAGAGCTTCCATAAAACAATTGGGCAATATATCAGTCGCCTTGGCAGGTTTCTGGCAACGTAAATTATAAGCGTAGCACAGGCAATCTTTTTGTGCCTCTCCGGTCAATAGAATCTTCATTCTGGCGAAGATGCAGGATATGAGAGAAAGAGAGATGATAAACAGAAAGATAAAAATAATGAGACAATTTTGAGGCTATGCAATTGGTTCTATCTCATATCCTTGGAAGTTCTTCATGGTTCAGCCGGAAATGCGAATGCCTGGGGATATGAGTTCAATCCTTTTACAGTGCCTCAATATTTTCTCATAGGTTCATCACGTTCTTGGGATCTCATTGTGCATAAAAATGGCGATAAACAAATAGAGAACGGGATAAAAACAGACAAAATAGTGCCATGAGATTCTTTATCTCTTTGGTAACATTATTTCTAAAATCATTTTTTTTGCTTTTAGTAAGGCAAGAATAGCAAAGCGGAAGGCTGTCTCCCTAAAACGGAAGGCTGTCTCCATTCCTTCTGCCAACCTATCCTTCGAATTGACAGTACATTTGAATCTCCACTCCTGGCATCTCGCCAAAAAGGGGGAAAATAAAATTGCATGAAAAACCACCAAGTTGTATTTCAATCTTGCATAATCAACTGTAAGAAGCAGGACAAACTAAATCTTATTCGTCGTTGCAATGGGAAATATAATGTTACTAGGGAACTAAGGTGAATGTAAGCAACTTTGCTTAACATAAGACTACTAGTTGTTAAAACTACTAGCTCCTAGCAAGTATCAAGGAGTCGTTGATCATTATCCAGCAGCGTGTGGCAATATCAGGGAGGTATCCAATTCTAATTTTTCTAGTACTGAATTTTTTTTTAGTATAATAAAGTTCTTCATAACCATTTTTGAAGGTAATTTATTGCAGAATTATTATTGTTCTAGATGCAGCTACTTGGAACAAAAATTCAAAGTAGCATGGGTTATGGTGAGATAGTAATTGTTAAAGTGTATTAAAACTATTTTAAACATGATTTATTTAATTTTTATATAAATGAGAATTATTTATGCAAAATATTGAATAAACTTAAATTTTTTAACTAATTTTATCGGCTAATGTTTAAATTAGTTTATTTCCATACTGTAATAATTCGAATAAAATTTATTCCAAAGTTAAATAAACATTAAATAAAAATAATTGGTTCCAGGCCTGTATAAGCACAAAGATTAGGCACAAAACGTGAAAGAAAATATATATATATATTAATTTAATGCTATACTTTAAAATCTTCTAAGAGAATAAATATGCAATTAAAATATCATCACACACATCATTGTGGCTACTTTTGATAGTTGGGAGTATTTTCCTCTTGATTTGCTCCTTAATCTGTGAGAAACCTGGAGGTATATTTATCTCTACAACAGTTGAAGCAGTGGCAGCTTTTGCTAGTGAGTCTGCCCTTTCATTACCATTTATGCCAATGTGACGTGATATCCAATTTGTAATTATTTTTGTGATTCAGTAAACGGGGAGTGGGGAGGGGGGCTGGGGTGAGGAGGACTAGGTCGCGAGGACTCCCTCACGACTAGGTCGTGAGGGAGTATGATAGCGTGAGGGAGCTGGGAGCGGAGGGTGTAGGTCGCTTCCGCACATATTACCAAGACTAACAAGGCTTAATGCACTCCTATGGGAAAATCACTCTGCTCATTTTCATGGTGCCAATCTTCTTTCTGTTCCAAATGCCTCTTTCCTAGCTCAATATCTCCCTGCCCCCCTCTTTATATCACATCCCATACCTTTTTTCTACCTTTTTTCTTCCATTACTCCATTTATCTCCCTTCACTCCACCCCACTTTTTCTGCCTCTTGCTCTACCCTCTCCGTTTATGGTGAGGTCAGACGAAAATATATATAAAAAGAGTCATATCATGTAATATGAGGCTTGTGAGTACGAAGATACTGATGCGTGGAGGAGAAACCTAAAGCCAGCCTAATACAGTCATCTCGCTCTCTCAACTAATAGGTCGCGTTTTATACGTTATAGTAACGAACGTTACAGATGCAACTTACTAGGAAAAGAAACTGCTCACTAATATCTACGTTTCCTAATCGGTAGATTAGGCGGGTTGACTGGGTTCGTACGTTTCAGGTTAGGTTAGGAGGGTAGATTTTTGACGAAGTGGCATTTCGATAGAACGTGTTGGGATATCAGAGATATGCTAGCTTCATGTGCTCTCGCTGTTGGTGGCCGGTGCTTCTGAATTCGTTAAAAGAGGAACTTGATGCACTAGTGTATCCTCTCGCACTAACACACATTCTCAAGGTGAACGCCATAGGGTAATCATGTAAACACTGAGAGCTAACGTAGCCAGCAGAGTTCAACCAGGATGATTATGATGTACAGTGTTCCGTTACTGGGATGAGGTGGCCATTGTTACGGAATCTTTCCGCCTTTTATGCTCGTCTCGGGTTGCCTTATTCGAATTGCTTACTATATAGAACCACACAGGAACAATGTTTATCACAGACTAGTGCAGAAAATGTTACGGTATTGATCCAAATAGTTTGTATTTTCCTTGTCCATATGGAAAAGAAGATGGCTCATAAAACCTAAAAGTTTCTATGGCATCATCTTGTGAATGTCTAAACTAATTTGAAGAGAATGCCATCATTTGCTTCGCCAATACTATATATCTGAGATTGGAATTTTGATCAAAGCACGGGAAGCATGTTCACCTGAGTCTACTAAGATTTAACGTCAGCGAGAGGAAAAATTACAAATAAAAGAAGTCTGTGTTGACGCCTAAAAGCCAAAGGTCTGTTAGACTTACAATAGGCAGAAACAGGAGAGGCTTCTGCAGTGTAATTTAAAATTTCATATGTGGGAATTTTCCCAACGTAAACCAGTGCGACTGTTTGAACAATGTGTGTACGTGAGCCGTGGAAGCTACAATCATCACAAAGAGGAGTCAGGATGTTTCGTCACCACCTGTAAGTGCTGACATTGTGTTGAGGGCACAAGGTCTCATCTTATCAAGGGTAGCCTAGTCCTCTCACGAGCAGGGAAAAGCATGAAGTATTATCTTCTTACAGTAAAAGTGAAGACTTTGTCCTGCAGCAAGTTGAATTTCAATCCTTCCTCCCACCCTTCCACACTTGCAATGTTTGGCCTCCACATCGATATTTGGTCTCAAAACTACAACCAATCTTGTCCCTCCCTTCCTGACAATCCCACTCACCCCTTCCCAATTGTCATCACCCTCACCAACTCTCACTCCGTCTCTTTCACTCCCATTACACTCTTTACTTCCTCCACGCTCTAATGGGTTTACCCGACTGAATGGCAAAATTGTCCCGAGCTCGACTTGGCTCAGAGTACCGCCAAATTAATGGAGGTTTCAACTATTAACAACAGCGAATGGAGTGAATGTTATTTCATTTATCTCCACAAAAGCCAAGTTATGTAAATCGTAAATCAATCTCTCTTGTTAACTCTTCAACTGACATTCCATTACTTATTTTTCAGCAGTTCTAGATTTTTGTTTCCGCAAAGAGCAAATGGTTTGAGAATTTTCTGTAGCAGCAGCCCGTTTACTTCGCAAGTTTACTAAAAAAAAACCCAGATTACTCTGAATTCATGTTGTTTTTATTAGGCTAATTTTAATTTGATTATATTTATTGATACGAGGAATGGGTACGAGAAGAGGCAGGTTTCTCCACTAAAGTGGTTCTGGGATGGGGATGGGGGTGGGGATGGTAGGTGGGGGGTGGAGAGCAGGGAGAAGTAGCTTCTTCCTATGAGTGGGGAAGATACCAGGGGGAAGGGGAGGAGGGGAATAAATTCTCCTACCCCCCACCTCCTCTGTTGGTGGAGCTAGTAGGAGAAGCAGGCTTCTCCACTGATCGGTGAAAGGAACAAACACAGTTCTTTCACTGACAGGGGGCTGGTGGCTAAGGCAGGTTCTTCACTGACGGGGACTCAAGTTCAAAATGAAATTGGGTAGAAAGCCGAGATTTCAGTTTGTATATTTCAGAATTTATCGTTGGCTACTGTGTAAGTTCAGCTGAATTTTGATAAAAATGTCTGTCAACATAGTTTGCAGTCTTTATGAGAACTTTTGATAAATTCAAACAAAAATAGATTTTTGGGGGATATTTATCCAAATTCGTTCACTTTACAGAGTTCGAATTTGACGTGATGTGTGATTACATACACATATACTAGGTGATTACATACTCTGAGACGCAAGAAAACCTTTCCATGATACCAGTATGCACCACTCGCATGTTTACAGCCAACTTGCAATATTCTACGGTGTTATGCAGTATAATGTGAGGCTAGGGCCGGCAGTTCGTTCTCGACTAGGAATTGGGAGTCCCGGGTTCGAATCCTAGGTGGGACAGAAATGGTTGGGTACGTTTCCTTTCACGTAATGTCTCTGTTCACCTACCAGTATATATGAACCCCTGAGAATTAGTCAACCGTTATAGGGTTGCAGCCTAGTGGAAGGTGAGTAGTTAGAGTTTGCGGGACCTCGATATAAGCCTCACGTTTATGTATACACAGGCTGCCTGTCCCCCGACAAAATGAATTAATATTATTATTATTAATCTAGTTTAGGTACTGCAAGCGAAATTTGGAAGGTATGTTACTTCCAAGTCACTTTATTTATTCAAATTAACAGCCGTTGTGTAAAATGAGGCCATATTTTCGTATTAAAAATATCGCGCGCGAAAATATATATAGCTGCACGGGGTGGGGGAGAAATATAAGAGAGGGGGAAACTTCATAACAAATTTACTCATTTTAATTGTTGTCGTCACAAAGTTAAAAGATAAAAAATGTATGGAGATTATTTTTCGAATATTTTTATGCCATGATATATCTAGCAGGCAAGACACGTGTGTCTTTTATATACTCTTATAATACTCACCTAACAGTGCTTGCGGGGATTGAACTTTAGGGGCCAGATTCACGAAAGCAGTTACGAACGTGTACATCTTTCCTCAATCTTTGACGGCTTTGGTTACATTTATTAAACAGTTTACAAGCATGAAAACTTCCCATTCAACTTTTGTTATTGTTATAAACAGCCTCCTGGTGATTCGGAGCTCATTAACTGTTTAATAATTGGAAAGAAAGCCGTCAAAGATTGAGAAAAGATGTACAGGTTCGTAAGTGCATGCGTAAGTGCTTTCGTGAATCTGGCCCTAGGTCTTTGGTCCCGGTAATGATAGCCGAAAGAGCCGGAACTTAACCCCAGCAAGCACAACTAGGTGAATACAACTAGGTGAATACACACCATCTCTTCCAACATACACACTCCTTGTTACCTCCCTTTCCACACCTTCCCTCTGTCGCCTCATAACTCTAAATAATTTTCACAATACACTGTGTTCATCACTGCACACATCTTCACACCGCACACTTTTTCACTATCCCTCCTCATCTTCACCCATATATATTCCTCATCACTAAAACCATTTTCACTACGCACTATCTACATTACTGTTACTCAACATTGTGACCAGAATGCAAATTTGTCATCTGAACACTCGTTTTGAATGCCAATATCCGAATACACTAATATTTATATGATTGCTAAACGCTACACATTTCGTATCCACCAACCTCGTCAAGGGGGGCCAGAGGCAGATTCCCATGCAAAGGTAGGTAGCATACGGGGCTGACCCTGACCACCCTATGAGACTCTTCATAAAATAACCAATCACGATGCAAAGTTACTTGAGGCTTGCGGTCAGTGTATGGCTTCCAACGTTTAACAGACAGACATTCTCTTTTAGCTAGATGAGTTGCCCAGCTCTCTCTCTATCTCTCTTTCCCCCCCGTCCTCCCTCCCATTGTTCCTCTTTCCCTGCTTTTCAGTCTTCCATTCTCTCTTTTTTATCCCTCCCATTCTCTCTCGATTTATCTCTCCCGTTCGTTCTCTCCTAGTGGTCAGAAAATGCTCGAGTAACTTTGAGTCAGTATTATCAAAACCGAAACAAGGTTACTGACGTTGACTCAGCGACGATATCGGCCGTAAAATCTTTTGGTAAACAGTCAAATCAAACTCACATGTTAGACTACATAGGAGTTGTTGATTGTCGCAAGAGGAGCCAATCCCTTATCAGGACGAGCATATAGGTCAACCCTAATCCCACACCTCCTATGACACTCACCATACAATCGCCATTCACTATAGAATGTTGCATGACGCTAACGCAACTGTCTGACCTCCAACCTTGAACTGACAAATAGATATAGTATTTTATATAGATTACTCCTTGTATCTGGGCTAGAACTCGCGGTGGGTGAGGATCACTAGACACTTGTGATCCTCACTCACGCCTGTTGCTCTCACTCTCACTCTCACCTCTCTGAGAGTGAGAGTGAGAGCAACTCAACATAAACTACTTGAACTTGGATATTCATCAAATCTTCTGTCAAGCTCGGCGCGAGAAACGACCTAACAATCAATGTATCGTGAGTTCGAACTCAGATATGGGCTCTTTTTTATATACAAATATATAAATGCATAATACACGAATTATTCAGAGTAACTTTTTCCTCGAAATCGTTGCAAATACTTTAACAATTTATTTTATTTTTATTTTTCTACTAGTACTAATTTTTTTTTCATTATATTTTGCGCCCTCTCTCTCTCTCCCGTCCTACAACTCTTCATACCGACATTCTTTGCATATCTGTAGTTTGCATTGTTTTTAATTTCCTCAATTCTCTCTCCCTCGCATGTACGGTAGCTTTTAATTCTCTGGCCATTCACCCTCATCCACACAGGAGACATCTCCCGTCACGCAGGGTGCAGTCGCACCTCCACAGATCTCCAGTATCAGCTCCTGATACTGGTAATGGCTCAAAAAGGCCACCACTTACGGGCTATTTATGCCCGTGCCACCTTTTGGGTGGCTTAATCTTCATCAATCAATCAACCCTCATCCAGTGGCCTTCCCCAGGGGCTCATTCCGTAATATTTCTAAAATAGTATTATAAAAATTGGGTATTACTTGAAATGCAACTTCAGCCAAAATCGCTATAATTCAGCAGCCATCATTATGGTTTAAGAATACAAATATTTACACATGAATCACAACTGATTATGTTCGATTTTCCTGTCAAAAGTGGCTTTTTCCCGCTTGATATGTTCAAAGCGAGCCTCTTCAAGCTTCGTTCATGTGTTCTAATCAAGAATGTGTATAATTGACTATGGAACCAAAGCGGCTAATCTAATCTAATCAAACCAAACCTAACTTAGCTTTAGACTAACTTAGACTAACCTAGCCTAACCAACCCAACCAAATCTAACTCAACCTAATTAGTCCAAGCATTGTATAACAGCACATTTAATTTATTTTTAAGAATAGAACGTTTTTTATTTATTGTAAAAATATAAATAAGTTTTGGGAATGGCCACAACTTGGGCGAACTTGGTTTGACGGCGGGTTGTAACGAGGAGGAAGACGTGAGTAACGAGTCGTTAATGATAAGGAACCTGTGTGTGTGACACATCGTAGAGAGTAACACGTGACTTGTCAACGATAAGTCGACCGTAACACATAACTCGTAAAGAAACTTAGAGTGTAACAATTGACTCGTTACCAAAAGAGAGGCTGAGCAGAAAATATAATTCGTAGTGTGTATATATATGACAGTTGGTAGCGGTGATATTGGTATGTAGGGACCAGGTTTGGTATCGAGATGGAAGGTGAATATGGAACAGTGTTTGGTAACTAACAGGAAAGTGTGTATATATGGGCCAGGAAAGATGATATTTTCTCTAACTGGAAACCATTTTTATACAATTTTAATAACTTTTATTCAATTTTTTATGAATTGACCAATTCAGAATAAATGCGACATCTATATTAAATATTATTTGCTATAATATCAATTTTTTATGTTGTATAATTGAACATATATTTAACATTTTTGTCTAACGTGTACCTAATTACATACATTACCACACCCGATATGTATTCTAAAATTACCTCAGTACCCGCTAATCTAAAGCACTTCCCATAAAGTCCCAATAATCTACAGCGTATCAAATAAGCCTTATTAATTAATGTTTCACCTGGGTTTCCAGGGGGAAAACTGCGTTAAGTGAACTAAAGTGTCCTGGAGCCTTGCTAAAAGTGTTTTCTGCTCCAAGGTTCAAGTGTTCCTCCACCTACCAGCGTCTCCCTGCTAATTAGCAGTATTAATGTGTACACCGGAGGCGTACCAACAAAGTTCGGGTGCGAGGCGAGACATTCATCAAAGATTATATGACTAAAATGTTCATTATATTAAAGGCTTGGGAGGAATAAGACTTCAACAGCAGATGTGACCTGTGATGAAGTTCTCTGGTCTTTTGTTTTAGTATCTCTTCACTCCTTGGTTACTGCTTTTTTTATAGAAGGAGAGAAGTGTAAAAATAAAGAGAAAACGGTGTCCAGCGTTGATGCTTCCTGGTTCTAGAGTGGCTCTCTCTCGTCCTACGAGTTATATAAGGAAATTTTGCTGAGCGGAAGCTTGGATGAGTAGGCAGGAGCCATCCCAGTAAATTCAAATACATTTAAGAACCGTGTGCTAAATTAAGTTTTTTCCCACATATAAATCAAATTATAAGTTAATCATGAATTCAACATATAGCTAATTAGAGCGGCACTAATTACATTAAAGTCCAACAAGCTGTAACTAATTTCTCAGATGTAAACGAAAGTTAACGAGCAAACAATATATAATTATTCTATATATTCAACGAGTCGACAGTCTCAAAAGCGAAATATCTTTTGCCATATTTTTTTTTTCCAAGTTTATGCTCGCGTCAGAAGTTGGCGGTTCGTCGCGTTAAGTTTCTGAATGTTAAGTCTGGGAATTTAATTTGCTCAATCTTCAGTCTTAGGTCGTGGAATCCACAATTTTCCTCAAAAAATAAATGTGGAGAATAGTTACTATCAGTTACTATAATAGTTACTATCAGTTACTATAATAGTTACTATCAGTTACTATAATAGTTACTATCAGTTACTATAATAGTTACTATCAGTTACTATAATAGTTACTATCAGTTACTATAATAGTTACTATAATAGTTACTATCAGTTACTATAAGAGTTACTACAGTTACTATCAGTTATATCTATCTACGGGTTCACCATAGCCCGTGCTACTTAGAACTTTTTGTTCCAGGTAGCGAATCTTTAACAACAACAACAACATACTATCAGTTACTATAGTTTGTCAGATGACCATCGATGGCACAGAGGCTTTTGGTTCCATTTAGTATAAGCCTCAGGACCCGGCCTAACCAACTGTTACTGCCCCGAGGATAGCACTCTCATGATTTGGCCTAACCAATGGTAAGACTAGCTTATAGTCTGACCCTGGAAGACTATACGGATGATTCGTATTCGCTGGAGGGGAAGAAGTAGTTTACCATGGCTCATTTGCGAACGATTCCTGGTCGTTAGCTGGAGGTGAAGATGGAGGAGGAGCTGCAGAAGGCTGATGGTGATGATGCTGGTGGTGATGTAATGGAGCTAATGGAAAATGCTTTTTATGGAAACGATGATGATGATGATGACAGAGACGATAATGTTGCGGGAATTGATGCCTAACGAGGTGGGGAATAACTCAAGAGAAAGAACTGAAGCAGACTTTGATAACTCTCGAATGAACAAGTAACTCTCTTTTATAACTCTATTTTTTGATAATTTGATAAGTCTCCCCTTAATCTGGTCTGACGTCCGACATATTATAGGGAGGTGGTGAGAACTTTGAAAGAAATATAACTTTTTTCCCCCTTCACATCTGGCTATGATGGATTCTCCTCTCGCAGCTCACGACACTTTTAGGCACAATAAATTCTCTTCCCCCCGCCACCCACCGCCAACTTTGGCCTGATAAATTCCGCGGCTGCCATTCGCCGCCCATTTACGAATGCGTGTTGGTACTAACACTGTGTTGTTATTCGTATCTCCATTCTCCTAATTACACATTCGCGCGCAGCGCATACTTCTCCTTCACCAATAGGTCGCATTTTTAACGGAATAGACCAAATAGCTAAAATTTAAGCACCTCAATTTTTACTTTTTCTGAGCATCGGTTTCGATAGGTTAGGTGGGTTGCTTAGGTTGGTACGATTCTGGTGCGGACCATACAATTGCATTTTTAACGGAGACCAGACTGCAGTCACACACACACACACAGGCTAGACTTAGACGACTTGATTCGTAACAAATTATAGTACAAATCGTTACATTTCCAGCTGGATTGCACAGGTGCACAGCTGTGTAAATCATTCTTACGTATTTCGAAAAAATACGTAATATTTAACCTACAATATAAGAGTTGATATATTGGTAAAACGCGGTGTTGTTCTAGTGACAACAGTAGCAGTAAAAATTATAGAACGAAATTAACTTCATAATAATTAATTGACTGACAACTATCAGTTTGAATTGGTTGACTGAATTAACAAAAATTTATAATTTGTCGAAATTAATCGATATTGAAATTTACCGAAATTAAACGATACATATTAAAAGATACGACACATAATAAATAATTTAAAATTAATAAGATATATTTGAAAGGTAACTAGTATAAACTAATTATAACATGAAGATACATATGTGTGCACATACCTCAGCCCACACACTGTAAATACCAATGGAAGAATGGATTGAACCTAAGGAGCAGGTTGTAGAAGCAAACTCCATAGTTTTAAAAGTAGATTTGATAGAGAAATAGGCGAGTGGACAACGAGCGGCTAGAAAGGCGGGGAACAAGAGCTAATGTCCGATCCCACAGGCACAAATAGACGAGTACACACACACACAGACATACGTCACTGGAATTATATGAACGGGCAATGTAAATCAGACGAGACAGAGCAGGACGACTGCATATTTTTGGATTGCGAGAAAACTTTCACTCAACTAAGAGACTTTAGTACACAAGCTGGAGAAACAGGCAAGTGACAAGGAAGGTGCTGCAGTGGATATGGGAGCATGTATGTAACAGCAGCCAGACACAGAGAGAGGAGACATGTCCTCACCGGAACCTTAGAGGATCAGTACAGTATTCTGCCCGATTCTGTTCGGATGTATATAAATGATTTCCCAGATGAAATGTAAATTCCACTCAGTTGTACAAAGAAATCACATTAACGCGAGGTATCATTGAGAAAATCAGTAGGATCCATGAGGAGGATTCGAACCTGCACACTGGGTATATATACCCAAGCACACATCGCCCTAAATCACTTGGCCATGATGTGCTGAAAGTCAAGCAACCTGGGATTCAACTGAATTCCTTAGGGGTCCTGAGGCTTCCTCTGAAACCAAATCTGGATTTCCCGCATTACTCGCAAACTGGCAAGTGAACCTTAGTCCTAAAAGATTTCAAGGTATAACTTTATTGCATTATAAATTGTTTTCTTTGAAACAGTCTGAAGAATTCCGTTTTATAGAAAATTATCTTCTAGGGGATATTCACATAGCTTTAGAATTCCATATTTCACATGTTTAAGAATAATGCAGCACATTAATATAACCTAACAACTTTAAACTAAACACGAATAAGATGTAGATAACAGACTAATTACAAAGTAGCTTTGAAGTAATTATCTTTGGGATTGATCAACCAGTCTGTGATCCATTCGTCAGGATGCGAGCAGCCGTGTCCAACAACCTAATTGAACATCCCGTTCAAAGACCCGGCCGCGCGGACATAAGATCCCTATAATCAGCGTAAAGTAACTGAAATGTAAAGGATACCTTTTCACTGAGGATAGACTAATTAAATATCATTACATGAACTTTCAAAATTGTTTGAATTAGATGCTGATATGATTATGTAACTGTTGTTGTTGTTGTTGTTTTTAGATTCAGCTATTCGGAGCAAACCGTTCCAAGCAGCACGGGCTATGGCGAGCCCGTAGTGGACTTACCTGGCACAGGAGCGGGGCTTTAACAGGCAGGGCTAATGTTGTTGTTTTAGATTCAGAATTTCCACGTTGCACGGAAAAGCTAAGGCTAGCAGAATTTCCATGTACCGTGTTTCCATTTGTTTGCGTGCGTGTGCGTGTGCGTGTGTGTGTGCATTTCCTTGATTTCTGTTTTGCGGAACTCTCGTTCCTAGAGTGCACAGCCATACATTTCGTTCCAAGGCTGCCCGTATATTTTGCCTGTCCCTTGAGTGTTTGTTCCTAAAGCACATGTTCGCAGAGTGCCCTGTCCCTACACTGCTCTCCTATTGAGTGCCCGTCCCTAGAATACATATCCCCTTGAGTGCATATGTCTACAGTGTTCGTCTTAAGTGTGCACGACTGTACACTAAAGATACTGTAGAGTGATACTACAGTATCACTGTAGTATCACATACTCCCGTGACACATACTCCCGTGTCTGTAGATACTACAGACCATAAAAATACTGCAAGAGTGCACATCTCTACAGTATTCATCTACTGAGTGCACTCAAGTTCTCCTGGCAAAGACCAGTAACCAGGCACCCCCCATCCAGCCTGTCTGTCTTCTCGTCAATATACTTTAGTGCATGAGAGACACACTAGTATATAATATACTCCTTGAGACACGTTTGTATACATTTCAAATCTCATATACATACGAACATAACGGTGGATACATAAACACATAGAAATAACACCCCCTACCCCAAAGAGGTCCAAAAAAAAAAAAAAAATGGTCCAAAAAGAGGTCCAATTTAATTTTTGGTCCAAACCAAAAGAGAACTCGGACACAGTCCACTCTGCACAATGACATTAACATTACATAATGGACAGTGGTTGCTTCAGAAGTGTTCGTCTAATGTCGAGTCAGCTGCCTGTCGTTGGCG